>NW_027397088.1:24078063-24178600 GCF_003265705.2 Callorhinus ursinus
GAAAGAAAGAAAGAAAGAAAGAAAGAAAGAAAGAAAGAAAGAAAGAAAGAAAGAAAGAAAGAAAGAAAGAAAAAGAGAGACAGAGAGAGAGAGAGAGAGAGAGAGAAAGAAAGAAAGAAAGAAAGAAAGAAAGAAAGAAAGAAAGAAAGAAAGAAAGAAAGAAAGAAAAAAGAGAGAGAAAGAAAGGAAAGAAAGAAAGGCACATATTCATAATCATCTTACTTTCTGAATAGATCTTTCTTATAATCACAATGTGGGGTGTTTACATGACAACTGCTTTATGACACCATTCCACATCTCGATTTGCCCTTGGGGAACCAATTATGTGTGGCTGGCCTATCTGTACCTCCTCTCCCCACCCCACCCCCAATTCCCTTGCTCCATTGTCTGTTTTCGGTTGGTAGTCTTTTCTGGTTGAATGGCTACAAACACAAGCTGTCTATCTCCTCCAGGTCCTGGAGTTAGGCTTGGCAGATGAAAATAACCTTGGTCAAGAAGCCGTTCGGGAGCACGAGGCCCTGCTCAGGCCACCAGGGCAGAGGAAGCTCAAGTGGAAAGTCAATTGTGCTGTTGCCCCAAGGAGCACCTATCCTGTAAGTAAAATGGACTTTCACTTCTACCACCACTTCCTCCCAAGAGAAGCAAGAAACTGGTTGTAGACTTCCGCCTTCGTTTCAGAATGAAAACAAAACAGCTTTCTTATTTTTTGCCCCAGCCCACGGCATGCAAGGAGCAGTAAAATAAAACACTGGTTTGCAAACTCTTCAACCCAAGGGACTGTTGTTTGCCTGATGTGACCACTTAAAATAAAACGGGCAAGCTGTTCTGCTCCCTCTCCGTAACTGCCTTTGTCTGGGCTGTCCTCTCTTGACACTGAAAGATGAGCCAATAATCCGCGAATTAAATCAAAATGTAACAGAGAAGTGACTCGGTTACATTTAGAAGTGGGCCTGTGGTTGGTATCACAGCCAGGCTGTGGAGCTTTACCATGGTAGGGGTGTTTCCATTTAGTGAGTCAGATGCAGGGTCGACACCAGGCAGTCACGGCAGGGCCCCAAGCCAGTGGACTTCAAGACTCAAGGGTGGAATTTTTATGTGAGTTTAGCTACCAACACGGAGAGACATAAATAGCTGCTTCCCAGCCTCTTTGGCTTCTCTAGGTCACCCGTGAAAGGGGATGGGTCCCTCTCCCGCTGGAAAGAATTTTACTTTGCCGTCAACATAAGGAAGGAGAGCCGCTTCTGGAATCTGTGTTCGGGTACTCAGAGTGCCGTGCATGTCCTTAGTGCATGCTCTCAGTTATTCTTTGCTCTGGCTTAGTAGTTCTTTATATTTATACTAAGGATAAAACATTCACAGTGAAATCTCACATGAGAGTGTTGGAGAAGGAGAGAAGCCACACGAACTGGGGGGTCTTTTGGAAAAGCAACCCAGACAGCATGTGTTTACTAAACTGACTCTCCAACGTCACGTTTTCAGATGGTTGGACAGACACATTCATTACCTTCCTGGGGAAGAGCCATGATTTGGCAGGATCTCAGCGGAAGGGCAAGCCGAGCACAGGAGGCTTGACCCGGAGGGCTGGGCTGGAAGGAAGTGGTGAAGAGCGGGGAGGCCCTTTCCCCTGGCCGCCCTTACCCTGCAATTTGCTCCTACAGAAGGGATATGGCTACTGGCTGCTTCCTAATTAACCAGCGGAGAATGGCCTGGCAATGCTGACTCTTAGAGAGTTCAAGGTGACGGCCCCTGCTTGTGACAGACAGAGGGATAGAGACAATGCAGGGAGCCGGTGGGTGCTCCTGGGCGAATTCAGCGTCTGGTCCCACGACGCTGGAGAAGCAAGAGAAAGGAGGCCACTAAGCCAATACCGGGGTGGGGGTGGCAAGGAGAAGAGGAACATTCTCAGAGCCAGAGAGACCTCACAGAAAGCAAAAAGGAAGAACTGATTGCCTGTCAGGTAACAAAGGGGCAAATGCTGACCCAAGATGCGCAGCCCAGTCCCGTAGAGAGGGCCAACTGCAGTTTCTTTGGGAATGGGGGCACTGCTTCGTCTGGGTCCCAGAACTTCAACCAAGTGCATGGATCTGAGCGTGTAAAACGTGGGAGCAGGAGGAAAGACTGCCCCAACATGTTTCCTGGGATTGTCAGGATCGCTTCCGCACAATCACAAGCCTAAACTCCCTCAAGCGACACCTACGTCTGTCTCCAGGATAAGAACCTTGGCAGCGGCCAATCCCTACTCCCCCCACCCCCATCGGCCTGGCTCTCCTGGTTTTCCAGGGGCTCTTGCCCCGCAAGGCGCTGCCACCTCGCACCAGGACTCGCACGGCGCTTGGGCCACCTTAACATCTGGATGGCGGCTGCTTGCGAAATTTCAGACGGCCCCCACCCCCTTATAAATGAAGTGCTCTCTCTCTGCTCCCCACCGCCCCCGGGGAGGAGGATAGGAGGTGACAGTCTCGCAGGGACAGAGTTGCAGATGCCTTTCTTCTGCAGACCCCTCCCAAACCACAGAAACTTGCAGGGTGCTCCTGTCCTCAGGTGCATCGCCCCTCCCCCCATCCTTCCAGACCCAGCTCGGCGTCCGCGTGACCCATTTCTCCTGCTTGCCCCTTTTCTCAATTGTCATCTCGCCCCCACACCCCCACCCCACCCGCGTGGATTTCAGACCCACGGGGAAGGGGCTGGTTCCCAGCCAAGCTCAAGCCCGGCAGCCTCGGGGCAAATGAAGGCGCCGGACGCCGAGATCCCAGCCCTCGCTGGACTCGGCTCAGGCCTGGAGAGTGCGGGCCGCGGGGACCCACCCGAGGGCGTCCGCGCCGCCACCCCCGGAGCACGGACGGTCGGACCCCGGCGCGTCCCCGCTCCAGCTACGCCCCGCCCCCGGGCACTGCCCCGGGCTCCTGACCATCTCCGCGGCGGGTCCCTCCGCTCTCCCCCGCGCCGCGGGGCTCCGCCTGCAGAAGTGCGTGTGCCCTTTCCCTCGGCAACTTCGCGGCCCTCCCCCGCGGGCAGCCCAGGACGCCCAGTCGGAACGGCTCCCGAGCCCGCAATGCTCTTTCAAGCCCAGGACGCCCCCGGCCACCCAGACCTCACCCGGGTTGCAAGCAAAATCAGAAGCAAAAAAGAACACCCGAGAAGGGGCACATACCTAAAGACGAGAGCTCCTCGTCATGACAAGGGGACACTTGGGCTCTCCGGCATCTAACAGCCTCGGTGCCAATGCAATTTCCCGGCGGCCGGCACCCCCGGCTTTGCAGACCGCTGAGCTCGCCCGCGGGGCCGAAGGGACAGAGGGCCGCGGGAAGCAGCAGGGTCCCCGCGCGCAGACCCCAGCGGCCCTCCCGCGTCCGCTCGCGGCAGCTGCGGCCAGGGCTGCAGTTGCGGGGCCGGCGGGCGCGAGGCTGGCGGAGCCGAGCGCGCGGGCGGAGGGGCGGGGAGCCGGCGGAAGGGAGGCGCGGCCGCGGGGCTGGCGGCGGAGTGGGAGCAGGGAGGGGGCTGGGGGAGACAGCTGCTTGACAGGCACTTCGGCCGAACTCCGGGAGGCTGCGCTTTGCTCTGGCCTCCAGCTGATCGCCGGCGCGCCAAGCTGCTCAGCGGGAGCTGGTGTGGCAGCTTCGGAGTTAACCCGCGGAATTCGCGCTGGGGAGCGAGCCGGCAGTAGAGGGCATTGGAGGCGGAGGGCAGGGGGGCCGGCCCAGGCCAAGAGAGACCTTTTCAGCCCACCTTTTGGGATTTGGAATGGAGACTGTGCCTTGAAAACATTGCGCGGGGGGTGGCCGCAGCAGGTGTGTGTGTGTGTGTGTGTGTGTGTGTGTGTGTGTGTGTGTGTGTGGTTGGGGGTGGGGGTGGGGTGAAGTTGGTTGTTCAAGGCAAGACTTGTGTTGGAAAGCCCCCCTGGGGAGATCTGCTTTGTGCGGGCGCTCCACTAGGCCCTGTTTGGGTAGACAGATCTTGTAATGATGGGGAGAGACAGTTGGGGTTTTTCTGGTTTTGTTTCGTTTCCGTGGATTTGAACTATACATAAAGCTTTCCTTTGGGAAACTGTGGGTCCGTCTGACAACCCATTCCATAGAGAGTCTTTTGGAGTGGAAACACAATGTATGAGACCGGGAGTCTATAAGGACCCAGAGACAAGGTCTCAACAGGGAATGTCTGCTCTGCTTCGGTTTCCTTATCTGTAAAGCCACCATACTGAATAAATTGTGTATTTAGGGTATGTTAAATAACACAGTACTGCAGGTGCATCTCCCCGCCCCTCACCCCGCCCCAGCTTGGGATGCAGTAACTTTGTGAGTGAATTGGTAAGAATTGACGAACCTTAGACAATGACCAAAAGGGAACATTCCAGGAGACTGTGTCAACATGGGAACACCTATATCCAGTTGTGGGAAGGAGACAGCATCCTCAGCCTCAAATACGAACAGCCAAAAAGATAGCCTGATCCACGAATCACAACCCACCTAAGGGTACAATAGGAGCAGAGTGTGCTGGATGTTTAGAAAGGCCACCCATGAGCGAGGAAAGCACTGGTCTCCGCTTTAGACCAGGAAGTACAGCTGAGCAGTGAGTGCCTTGACAGTCGGAGCCTTTGGATTTTCAAGACACCACCTCTCTTTGCCCTTCTTTTAACTTACAAAATAGTTTCTCAGTCTTCCCGGGTAGGCATTTCTTTCAGAGGAGAAAAATGTGTCGACCACATGATAGGAACATTCCAGTCTGCCTGGCCAGTTATTCTTCATATGTTTTCAATATTGGTATTCTGGTCAACACGTAAGTCCCTGGTGAGGTTGGCTGACTTGAGCCAGTCCTTGCTATGCTGAACACTGCAGTTCATTGACGCTCTTCTCATATCCTTGGTTTTGGAGATCCTTCACAAGCATTGTATCATTTATTCCTGACTATACTTCAGCAGTAGGCATCACTACTCCCATTTCATGGATGCGAAAACCAAGATGCAAAAGTGTTAGTGTGACTTGTCCACGGTGTTGTTTTAAACAGCTACATTTGTGACACTTTGTTACACAGGAATAGATAACCAATACAGAAAGAGTCATCTTTTAAAAGATAAATATGTTGTGGTCACTCTCCTGCTCGAAACCCTGCATGCCCCATTTATTGTAGAATAAACCCAAACTCCATACCAACGCCTCACAAGTCCTCCCAGCCTCATGAGTACCCCTCGTCCTCTTACTAAGCTCAGGCCACAAGGACCTTCTTTCAATTCCGTAAACATGCGAAGAGAGGTCTTCCTTGACCACCCACCTTTAAGTATAGTCTTCCCTCCAGTTATCCTTTTTCAAAACCCTATGTCTTGCAGAGCACTAACTGTAAATTGTAATGGTCTTATTTGCCTTTTTGCTTGTTTCTTGTCTCTCTTTCCCCGGACTGTGAGATCATACGGGCAGAGACCCCTTCTGTCTTGGACACTGTAGCCCCAACACAGGGCAAGGCTCAGTACCTACTTACTGAACGGAGGATGAATCCCTCTGCCATTCTGGATCACTCCTTCTTACTTGATCCTTTTCTTCCCTTGTCAACCCCACCCTGGCCTATATCCATCTGCTGGGCCTTTGCCCGTTTTCCAATAGGGGAAATTCATCAAGACCCAGTTTAAATACTCCAGACTCTGTTTTCCCCCAGGCCCCTTGCCCCTTTCCCTGCTCCCTCACCTCAGACTGTCATAACACTTTAGATCTTAGCATCTCTGCAGATGCTTAGCACCTTCCACCATGGATTATAGCTCTTTGTGTAGGATCTGATGGTTCCGGACATTTCTCCATTTACCTCCCTCTCGACAAAGAGACCTGGAGGGAAGCACAGATAAGTAGACGTTTGGGGAGAAAGGGATGAGTTACTGCAGATTAGCATCAGTGCTAATAGGGCTACGTAGAAAACTCCTGGAGGGAAGAGTAGGGCCTAATATCCACCCTAGAGGATAGTAGACTTTCTAGTTCCCCAACCTATCAGTCTGCCGGGGCTGCCATAACGAAATACCACAGACTGGGTGGCTTAAACAACAGACATTTATTTTCTCAGTGCTGGGGGCTGGAAGTCCAAGATCAAGGTTCTGGTGAGGGCTCTCTTCCTGGCTGGCACATGGCCATCCTCTTGCTCTGTCCTCACATGGTCTTTCCTCAGTTCATGCACCCAGAGAGAGGGCATGAGCTCTCCGGTGGTGGCTTTCTTACAAGGACACCAATCCTTATGCATCATGACCTCGTCTAACCTTAATTACTTCCCTATTCCAAATACAGCCAGACTGGGAGCAAGGGCTTCAACATATGAATTTGGGGGAACACACACATTCCGTCCCCAACACCCACCTTCCCAACGCCACTCCTTGATGAGGAACGGGACTGTTGGAGACTTCACACGAATTTTACAGGAGGGAGGGGGCAGAGGATTTCACAAGGATTATAGATGATGCCTGGTGCTTTACAGACATTGTCTCACCTAAGCCTACTGCGATCCCTCTTTCTATTACTGCCCCCACTGGAAAGATAAGAAAACTGATGCTCTCGCAGGTTGAGAAAGTAACGTGCTCATGATCACAAAGGTGAAGCTTTTGCTCAAAGTCAGAGGTGAGAAATATTTAAGGCTCTGTTTGCTCTAGTACATTCCACTCTACACCCCAGTTTCCCCCTTCAGGCTCGGGGTATCTTGTTGAGGCTTGGGTGCGAGTGTGGGGGCAGGGGTGTGTATGTGGGAGCTGGAAGCCAGGGGACCTCAAGGGGCAAGGGAGTGGCTCCTAGACTTTCTGTGAACTGGCCTCAGCATCCCAGCTTTGGGACTAAAGCTCTGAATGGGAATGAGGCTGGCATGGTAAGTCAGCTATCCTCCTCGAGCTCCGCCCCCCACCACCCCACTCCAGGAAAGGAACGCAGCACATGGGGTATGCAAGGTGAACGCCCAGCAACGGGTTCCTTTCCCTCATTGCACCTGGTAGAGGGGTCTGTCCTGAGGGACTGTGTAGACTCCACAGTTCCCAGTGGAGACCCTTTCTTGAGATCAGGGACACGTACGAGTGAGGGACCGGGCAGCATGGATTTACACAACCAGGACCCAATCCTTAGTGGAGGTTCCAGTGTGAATCCCAGAGCCCAGGGTCACACAACCAGATAGAGTCAGCACCAGAACCAAGACCTCCTGGTGCGTAATCCAGAGGTCTTCACGCTGCCTCTCAAATCACCGGTCCTGCTGTGGTCACCCAAGTCTTCATTCTTGGGTGGTTATTTCTCCCTGTCTCCTCTCTCGCTGTTAGAATACCACTTCCTTCTCTCTAGATCCCTACTATCGCCTAACCAGGATTCTTCTAGCTCAAAACTTCACTGATCCAAGTCTTTGGAGACACCTTGGCTGAGCCCTTGGAACCTCATCCAGGGAAACAGTGGGGCCCAGAGCTCATCAGGCACCAGGCAGGGTGGAGGAAGGGGCGCAGCTATTAGAGAAAACTCTGCTAGTTCAGACTCTATGTCACTCTTTCATGCCCCTGGAAAGACATGGGTCTCCCAAAGGAGAAAGAGTTTAACGCAGGTCCCTCTGCCGCCCTCCTCAGATGTCAGTCTTAATTGAAAACACCCCAAGGTACCGATGAGAGCTACCATTTCAACAAGGTGTTATTTCAACAAGCTGTTGTTTCAACTAAGGGCAGGAGACACAGAGGTAAACATGACAGTCATGTAACCCGTCTTGCAGAGGCTGGCATGAGGACAGCCAGACATAACTGAGGTGGGTGTTAGGAAAGAGGAAGAAGTACCATGGGTGCTATGGGAACTGTGATTATTTCTGGTTCCATAAAATAGGGTGTTTGAACTTCAGCAGCACTACAGTAGCTGAATTTTATCCTGCTTTTCACTCATGGGTGTTTGTTTAAGCCCCTTTTGTTAAGCCCCAGTGGGAACAGCATTGGCCAAGCCAACCTGATTGCTCTTTCCGCCACCAATTGATCTAGTAAATACGCAATTCCTCGGTAGAAAGCAGAAGAGCAGCCAAAATGCAACCAATTTCGTTTCCTGACTTAAAGGATTTAGATATTTAATACGTGCCTGAAGACCCACTGCTATCATGAAGCGACATTGATGGAAGGTCTCTGAGATTTGGTTATATCTAGGGACCCTATTTATTTATATTTCTATATATTCCTTCTGCCCATGATGCTAGTGCATTCTGGCTTCTACTAGGTCTAGTTGACTAGTCCTAGGGGTAGGCAGATACAACTGAGATCTAATCTTTTTTCATAACTATGATGTTTAATATCCATGTGGACAGCAGATCTAACATCATGATTTTGAAATTCCTTCTCTACTCTTATGACCTTCCTCTATAGGCATTCGGCCACCCAAGTGCACGGCCAGATCATGGCTTGGAATGCTGCCGGCTCTAAGATTCTTGAACCCCTTCCTTATACTGTAACTCTTTACCCTCCACCTTGCTCACAGCTGCTGAATTCTTCCTTTGCCGCTCTGGCCCATCTTTCCCTATTTCTTTTTATCGTTGATTTTCTAACTTACGAAGGGCAGGAGAGTCACTCTGGGAAAGAGTTTAAAATGCAGATTTGTGAGTCACCCTCTCTCCCATTCCAAGTCAGCCATTTTAACAAGCAATGGTTCTGGCACAACCATTAACAAGTTGATGGTTCTGGCACATTTGTCTCAGAATGCACTTGGGGAAACACTGGTCTGGGTAAGATCTAAACAGGTGCCCAGCCCGCTTGGCACTACCGTGTGGCTCTAGAAATCTTTTCAGTACACCCCACTGCCCTGCACTGCCGGCCCTAAGTTCAACTCTTCCAGCCATGCTCAGTGTCCAAGGAGCAGCCCTGCCAAGAGTCTCTGACCTGGAGACACTTCGGTTCTATTTTGGTTCTGCCAATAGAAAACTCAGGGCAAGTCTCCACCTTTGAAATCTGTGTCCTCACCTATCAAATGAAGGGTATGGACAACTCGATTGCCAAGTGCCCTTTCAGCTCTGACATTTGACCATTCCTGCCTCCATTGTTTTGCTCAGGTCACTTCCACTGCCCGGAAATTCTCTGCTGAGAGTTGCCCATTGCTTTTTCTCTGATGTTTGTCTCTAGAAATCCTGCATAGCCTCTGAAGCTCTAGTCCAACACCAGCTTCTTCATGACACCCTCCTTGGCCCGTCACGCTCTCCCCGCATTCTCCTGTAAGTGCTGTGTCCCCCTGAGTACAGACCCAGTCCCCTAATTTCCTTCCATCCCAGATATTTGGTACACTTCTCCCCATTAGTATATATGGTCCTGGATATCAGAAACTACGCTCAGGGCCACTGACAGTAGTGGAAGCTTTATATTAATGAGTGTGGAGGAGAGTCAGCTGGCTTCTGTCATCTTTTCCCCCAGAAAAAAGAGCATAACATTCCTGCATTGATTGACACCAGAGCTGCACCTACAGAAAGAAGTATGCTTCGCCTTGACATGACAGCTGGGTCCTGCTTGCCGCTTTCTGAACTGAGAGCAAGGCCCCATTCCCTCTGCCCGTGTCTGGCACTGATGATAAGGTTCCCAAGGGAGTAGACATCTCAGGCTGTGGCTTCTCACCATTGTTACACTATCTGCTTGCACAATGGGAAACGTGTTTGGCCAACACACCTAGCATTTCAGTGTGTCCCAGGGACGAATGTCTCAGAGATGCTGAAATCAGGCCTATCCACTTGGGCAAATGACCCCAGTCTGAAACTCCACCTCCACCCCCACTTGTAGTTTCTACGCCAAGTGACCTGGAAGGCTATGGGGGTAGAAGATAGTCAGCAGAAGGTTCAATGCTGGCAGGAAATAAAACATGCCTTAAATGTGGCCAACAATCCCCTTCTATCCAGAAACTTGAGATTGCCTTGCTGATACATTATTATTGCATGACAGGGAGAGGTCATTTTCTGCAGTAATATCATTTTGACCAGCAGTTCCCAATTTTTTGGTCTCAAGACCTATTACACAATAACATAATCTAGTCTAGCCATTTTAAATTTCATGTAACATGTATATGTGATATATATACATATATACATATATACATAAGTGTGTGTGTGTATATATAATTATATATATATATATAGTCTAGACTAAACCCCTTTATACTTAAAAAAAATTAGGGGGCGCCTGTGTGGCTCAGTTGGTTAACCGTCTGCCTTCAGCTCAGGTCATGATCTCAGGGTTCTGGAATCGAGCCCTGCATTGGGCTCCCGGCTCAGCGGGGAGCCTGCTTCTCCCTCTGCCTCTGTCCCTCCCCCTGCTTGTGCTCCCTCTCTCTGTCAAAAAAATAAATAAAGTCTTCAAGAAAAATTATTGAGGATCTTTATAAAAGAGTGACCTTATAAAAGAGTGTTGGGAAACCTCAGGGGTCCTCAGACCACATATTGAGAAGCTCTGATCTACCCCGACAAACATTTGGGCAGAATGTTAACTTTGCAAATTCCTAGAGCTATGAACCCTTTAAGGCTGAAGGCAAATGGCATAAATTTAATTCACTAAATATTATTGCACAAAGACACTAAAATAAGTATAAAATAATGAAAAAATGACCATAGAAGTGATTGGAAATTGTCAGTATATATGTGTAAACACAGGCCTGGTACTTGGTAGGTAAGCTGTTTTTTAAGGTTATAAATTGACTCTTGCTTTATAGTAAATCTGTTCCCTTTTCCTCATCAGCAGGGGGACATAAGAGATTTGTCTGTGAGTTTCTCCAAGGTGATTTATTTATACCGTGTCCCCAGGCCCGATGCAGTCCCTGGTTAGCAGGCTATCCTGCATCGCCCCTTCCTGTCCATTCTCCAGCTTCCAGTCTCTGCTCTCTGTCCCGGGGGTTGCCCTGCCCGGGATGCCCGGTTGGGTTTGGCCAGTGGAAGCCCCAACAGGAGACAGGTAAAAGGAAAGGGAGGGGGGCAAGGGTATCCATTCCTTGGCTCTTCCCGGTGAGGTCATGCTGGGCTGGCTGTGTCCCCTCTTAAAAGATGACTGCTCCCCGATGGGAGCCCTGTCTGCCTCCATCCTGTAGGTTCTCGCAACCTCTTCCCCGCCCCCCCTTTGGACCCCGCCGTGGCACTGGCCTCACTGGGCCCTCTGGTTCCCCCACACTCCACCCACACCTTTGTAAGCCATCTCTTTGTACAGAAAGCTCCGTTGAATTATTCTAACTGGCGGGAGCCATCAGTTTTCTGATAGTGCCTTGATGGATACGCATTAATAGTTGTCTATCGCTTATTGAAAACAATGTAAAATCTGCTTGTATTCAGTCGTTCACGTTTTAAAATTCTTTCTTTAGTTAACTCCTCATTGTTTTTCTCTCTTTTTTTAAAAGATTTTATTTATTTTAGAGAGCGAGCGATCGGGGTGGGTGGGGCGCAGAGGGTGAGGGAGAGAATCTCCAGCAGACTCCCTGCGGAGCGCAGAGCCTGAGGCGGGGCTCAAATTCAGGACCCTGAGATCGTGACTTGAGCCGAAACCAAGAGGCGGCGACTTAGCCGACTGAGCCACCCAGGCGCCCCTGTTTCTCTTTTGATCTTAGCCCAGGGCCATTGTTGCACATAATCCCGTTGTTCCATCCCCCTCCTCCTGACCGCCCCCCCCTCCCTCCCCTCCCCCCCCCCCCCCCCCCCCCCCCCCGTCATGCAAAGTGTCATCCCAAACATCAGTCCCTCCCTAAGGCATAGGAGTGAGGCTATTAACTTCAGGAGGTGAATTTAGGAGGCATCCCAGGCCCGGCAGCCACATTCCTGAGAACTTCATCACGGCCAGTGAGGCCTCCTGATCTTCAGGGACGTCATGCCGGAGTCCAGTTCAGCCTGAGACAGGTCTCTGCGAGGTTAAGTGAGCTGTCACTACTATTCGAGCGAAGCTGGATGCTAGAGCCGGCGGCAGGGCACCCGGACGGCCTGGCCCATGGGAGAACACCCTGACTCGGGGCCCAGGTTCCTCCGGGCTGGGCCCTTCCCTGAGCAGCTGCTCCTGGTCCTGGCTCTGGGGAGGCCCGTGCCCCCTCCGCCGGGCCTGGAAGGCATTAGCTACCCTTGCTAGCTTCAGGGCCTCCGCCTCTTTCTTCCTAGATCACCACTTCACAGCCTCCACCCCCACCCCCACAGACATTTTATGCAAAATCAGGACACCAGAGACAACCTCCCTCATCTCCCCGCCCCCCACCCCTCCCCCGTTTCACGTTGCAGAGGTGAGAGTGGCAATCTGACTCCCCAAGCACAGCTTGCTCAACCCACAAAGGCTTCTCAGGTAGCAGGAACCGGGCCTGGCCCATATCCCCCCCACGTTCCTTCTCTGCTCACAGGCAGTCCGCAGCTCTGGCAGCTTCGGGTGGGAGCTGTGACAACAGGACAGGGTGCCGTCACCCTCCATGATGAGCCAGGCAGCAAGCCTGCTGTACTGTCCCTAGCTGACGGTGCTCTTGAACCTGATAAATTATCCACGCCACCGAAGTGTAATCGGCTGTCACATTCGAAGTAGGTCATTCACGCTCAGGCTGCTGGAGGTGAAGATTTCACCGCCACGGTAGCAAATCCAAGTGCTTTGGTTTAAGCGGATCTCCAGAGAAAGTGGCTTCTCCGAGCAATCCCCCATTAAATAGCTTTCATCGGATCCCGGTTATGTTTTCATTAGCGGCAGCAGGAAGAGCCTGGAACAGCTGTTTGCTGGCAGGCTCGAGTGTGGGGGGGGGGAGGTGGAAGGCTTTGTTCAGCCTCTTCCTTCACTGACCCTAGGGGGCTCCTCGAGGAAGATAAATGTGAACACCTCTGCTCTTGTTCGTTCTTTGCACCCGAGACGGTGGCCAAGTCAGAACAAGGAACGTAACCACCCGGCAGTGGCAGGTTTTAGAAGCGCTAAGGTGCACAGGCCTCTCGGAGAAGAGCCTCTCAGCCCTGGGTGCCACGTTCAAAAAGAAATTCAAGGTCAACAGCTGTGGCCGCGTGCCCCCCACCCCCCCGCCGTTTCATATCCTGAGTCACAGACGACCGGCCCCTCTTCACTGCTCAGAACACACTTGCCCTCTTGTCGGCAAAGATGTGTTACTCAACTCAAGTACCCGCTGGAATACGAATATTTGACTGGCTATTTTAGTGTTAGGAGAGTTACTCACATGTTAATATGTTCTTGTAATGGTTTTTGAGGATACCCAAGATTATCTTACAGGAGGGAGAACAGTTTTCCCCAGGATTAGAATAAAGAGAAGTGGTTGAAGATGTTGCTTGGGGGATTTGAGTTAAAATCAAAGCGAATACGCTGATTGCCAGCTCTTGGTGTTAAATGGACGTGTAACTGAGAAAAGCTGATAAATCTCCCTGGGGAAGGGAAAGAAGGGAAGGAGTTTAGCAACGAGACTGACCCCTTGCCTGCCTTCTGTTTAGGAAGATAGACCAAAAACCTCTGTGGGTCTCTTCCTGCAGAGATTCTACGGATGTAGAGCCTTGGAGCCAAAGGGAAAGAAATGCAAGCATTTTCACTTGGTGAGCAGAGCATGCAATTCAGGAGGCCACAATATAGACGGAGAGTCTTGGATGCTCTTCTATGACTATCAGATTTATCACAATGGTGCTTCCAAGGATAGCAAGCTCTCTCCTTCGAATACACCCTTGCAAGAAGCCTGCCCTGCTCATCCAGCCCTTCCCCTCTGTTCTTTCCTTTAATTTCCCTTTAGTGTTTATAAACAGTTTGCATTACAGTCTTGAACGCCTGGTTTTAGGGAACAGCCCATATCAGTCATACAGTCCAATCCCCATAAGCTAGAGGTGAATCTGTGAGTAATTTTCACTGATGTATATGCCACTGACACTTCCCGAGTGCCCACTGTTGTGGCTGCTTGGTGTGGGACTCGGCGAAGCCAGCCGCCATGTGCGTCTACACTGCAAACATAACCCACCGGAACTGGACCCACCTCCCAGCCCCCTCCTCCAGCAGCCCCCCTCGTCTCAGTAAACAGCCAAGCCATCCTTCCGGATGCTTGGGCCAAAGTGCTGGAGTTATCCTTGGCAACGCCGCCCCACCCTTACATCCAGAATTAATCCCTGTCAGGCCTGGGAAGGGCCCCATCCTCTCTCTCCTGGAATACTGCAAGTCTTTCAAGTGGCTTCCCTGCCTTTGCCCTCCAGGCCCCCATCTTCACTTTCAAGACAACAGTCAGAATGATCCTTTTGAAAGGCAAATCAGATTACCGTCACTGCGCTCAACACCCACCAGGGTCGGCCCACCTCCCACGGAGCAAAAACTCAAATCCCTACCATGGCCTGTAGGGCTTTACAAGAGCTGGACCCCCAGAAACCGCTCAGATCTCATCGTCCACCCCTCTCTGCTTTCACACGCCGCACAGCAGCCACACCGGCCTCTGGCTCTTCCTGGAACATTCTCCCCCAGAAGTCCAGGTCAGACCCACAGCTCCATCAAGCATCTGGGTGTCTATCAGCAAGGCCTTGTTCTGACCTGACCACCTGACCTGAGCACCATGTTCTAGCCTTCTGACCACCTTGCTCTATCCTTCTCACCCTGCACTCAATTTTTCTCCATAACCCTTCTTTCCATCGGACACATCCCGTTGTTCCCTGTCTACTGTCTGTCCCGCTCCACGGCAATATAACTTCACAAGGGGTGGGGCTGTGTCACAGTCACTGCTGATCCCAGGAGCTGAATAGAACCGAACCTAGTGCATGGCAGACATTCAATAAGTCTTCTTTTAAAAAAAAATTATTTGAGAGAGAGAGTGAGAAAAAAAGAGAGAGCATAAGCAGGCAGATGCAGAGGCAGAAGCAGGCTCCCCGCTGAGCAGGGAGCCCGATGCGGGACTCGATCCCAGGACCCTGGCATCATGACCTGAGCTGAAGGCAGACGCATAACCGACTGAGCCACCCAGGCGCCCCAGTAAGTATTCTTTAAATGAATGAAAAAGCAAATCTTATATCCCTAAATAGCTCATAAGATCCTGAGCAAGCTGCATCTTGTCATGATGCTACTCCTTTCTAGACAAGCCTCAGTAGATGCCCATCTCAAACCACCGATGCAGAGATTCTAAAAACTGATTCCCAACCAGACAGAAAGTGGTAGGAAGAATTCCCATACCTCTCATGCATTCTGTTATAAAGAACACAGTCTTTCTAGGATTGTCAGCTAAGCCCAGCCTTGGTCAGAATCAGCCACTTCTATCTCTCATGGAAATTCAGTTCCCTCCTGTGACATTTATGTGGTTCGAGAAAAAGCAACTGTTCTGCAGGCTTTCAAGAACTGCCTGTTTGAGTGTAGTTATTCCTAACTCTTTTATATATATATGCGGTAAAATGTGCATCAGACTTACCATCTTAATAATTCTTAAGTGTATAGTTGAGTAGTGTTAAATATATTCGCACTGTTCTGCCGCCAATCTCCAGAGCTCTTTTCGTCCAGCAAAACAGAAACTCCATACCCTTAAACAACAACTCCTCTTCCCCCCTCTTCCCAAGCCTTGGCAACCACCTTTCTGTTTTCTGTTTCCAGACATTTGACTACTTTAGATACTTCATATAAGTGGAATCATACAGTATTTGGTGGTGTTTTTGTTTGTTTGGTTGTAACTGGCTTCTTTCACCTAGTTTAATGACCTCAGGTTCCTCCACATTATAGCAAGTGTCAGAATTTTCTTCCTTTTTATGGCTGAAGAATATTCCATTGTATGTATGGACCACATTTTGCTTGCCCATTCGGCCATCGATGGCCAATTAGGTTGCTTGCCTCTTTCGACTTTGTGAAGAGTGCTGCTGTAAACTCGGGGGTACAAATATCTCTTCAAAACCCTGCTTTCAATTCTTTTGACTATATACCCAGACGTGGAATTTCTAAATCATATGACAGTTCTATTTTTAACTTTTTGAGGAGCTGCCATACTGTTTTCCAGAGTGGCTGTACCAGTTTGCATTCTCACCAACAGTGGACAATGGCTCCCTGACTCTTTTTGACAGCAAGATATTTTCCCCTCCAGCAAGTTAAAACTCCTCAAAGATGCCCAATAGAGCTGAACATTCCTGCTGTTTCTAACGCTTAGCAACCAGGAGCCAAGCGGCCCCCACTAAATGTGCATGTGTGTGGCTGTGCTTTTCACTCATTCCTTCATGCCTGTTTTGAAAAGGCTTCCTTGTCCTCAAATTAACATGCAGGCTAAGTGGACACACACTGGTCTGCATTGCAGACGAAGGGCAGTGGGCAAGAGCCAACTCTGTCTTGCAGTGACCAAAGCTCTGCTAATCCCATGTAATCTTCTCATGCAAAGGTAAGGTGTTTCTGTTTGTAAGCCGGCAGAGGCAGAGGGAGAAGCAGACTCCCTGCTGAGCAGGGAGCCCCATGCAGGGCTCTATCCCAGGACCCCGGGATCATGACCTGAGCCAAAGGCAGATGCTTCACCGACTGAGCCACCCAGGCGCCCCAGAAAGTATTCTTTAAATGAATGAAAAAGCAAATCTTATATCCCTAAATAGTTCATAAGCTCCTGAGCAAGCTGCGTCTTCTGATGATGCTACCCCTGAGGCCTGGCTTGGTCACCCCACAGTGAGTCGGGAGACTTGGGGTGATGTGTGTGAAAGAGCCAAGAAAAGGACTGGAATCATGCTCACACATCAGTGGTTCCTTACCACGAGTTTCCAAGGACTTCAGACCTTGGAAACCTGGCGACCCAAGGAGTCAAAAGGGGAGGAACATCCCTTGAGCTGATGCAGAGATGTGAGTGGAAAGGACCGTGGACATCCCCTGTGTGCTTTCTTTCACCTCATTCACTGGCGGGCTGGGAGAACATGTCCCTAGTCCCACTGTGTCTCCCCCTCTGTGATGTTGCACCCTCTCTTTGGTTTTGTCTCGGACCACAGATTTTTTCATCATCCTTCCAGTTGGTATTACAGAGCAGTGTCATATGGTGACATGTATTCTCTTAAAAAGAATATTTAAGGGCGCCTGGGTGGCTCAGTCGTCAAGCGTCTGCCTTCGGCTCAGGTCATGATCCCAGGGTCCTGGGATCGAGCCCCACATCGGGCTCCCCGCTCCGCGGGAAGCCTGCTTCTCCCTCTCCCACTCCCCCTGCTTGTGTTCCTGCTCTCGCTATCTCTCTGTGTCAAATAAATAAAATCTTTAAAAAAAAAAAAAGAATATTTAAAACAATAAAAGGGGGCTAAATCTTCCTCTTAAATGGGGATTTAAAAATAAGATCCTCCCAGCAGATGTGCAAAGGAGAAAAGCTGGAGGGAGACAGGGTTAAGAAACTCTCAGTGACCTCAAGAGGCAAAATGATTTGGAATTTGATGACATAGACCTGGGGTCAGCAGACTTTTTCTAGAAAGAGCCAGACAGCAAATATTTTAGGCTTTGTGGACCAAGAGGCAAAAAACAAGGAAATTGTGTAGCTACCTCCATATAACAAGAGAGAAAATAAAATTTCACTTATTTTTATTGACAAAATTTGAAGTATAATGGAGCACTTGCTCTTTTTTGGTATTCCTGGTCTGCTTAGGAGAAGAATGGAATTCTTTGTCTTTGGGAGAACATTTTGCATAATTGGAGTTCAAGGTTTGCTGTTCTCCATCACTAAACCAATTGCAAATGTTCATCTGTAAAAACCATTCTCATCTTGCAGGCTATGAACAAAAACAGGCAGTGGGCTGGGATCGGCCCACAGGCCGTGGTTTGCCAACTCCTGACTAGGTCAAGACGGGGCAGAGCACCACTGACTCCCTGCATGCCCTGCTCAGCGGTGCCTGGCAGGTTGTAAAGGCTAGAGTACCATTGGTGGTAGGAGGATACACAGGGCTTTTTTCCATCCTCTGCACTCTAGCCCGCATTGTAATAACCAGAGGTTGTGCTGTCTTTTCTCAAACAGATGGTGATGCTCCTGACCCACCATCAGTTGTGTCTCCAGGAGTGGGGAGGATTGGGGTCGATCTCTTGCTAGTCATCCCTGCTACAGTTGGTGTGACTTCTGACCCAGCTGACCAGTTACTTGCAGTGGTCATAACTTCCATGGAGTGGGGCTCCACCAAAATGTGTTGATTAGTTCACAGCAGGTTGATCCTATTAACTTGTTCTCTGCCCCATGCAGAATGACTAATAAGCAACTGAGCTAATATTTGTCTTCCTGGACGTGTGTGTGCACATTAATGTATTTACAAAATATATATATACAAACAGATCACCACAATTTCCTCCAGGAGGTTTTATCATTGAAAATATTTTAAAAAGCAGTGGAAGTAAAAACACTACACTAGGAGAGAGGATGTTCGTTGTTGAAGCTTCTTTTAAAATCTTAATGGCTGTCCTAAAATAGTGACATGTATATAATTCAAATTTCAATGGGTGTTATCTTTAAGTTAGAAATGTTTTAACAAATATAGAAAGCCTAGCGTTTCTCAGATTACTGAGACGGGGGAGGCAGTAACTGTGGTATGTTTACCGCAAGTAAATATTTACCCAGGAAATAGGGACTGTATGTCGTTAAAGATACTGTTAGAGATATGATTCCTGACCTCCAGAATTCCTGACCAAGGCGAGGGGACTCTCTCCACAAGAAAACTGCCCTAGCGTCCAGTACTCTTTAATACTCAAATAATTTCCAGAGGGAGACCAGATTGGCTAACAGTAAAAAATGGGTAGGAAATCACATACTTATTTTGTGCCAAATGGTGGGCTTATTCTGAGCCCTGCCTTGGTCACATGGTGGAGATCAGATAGCAGCCAGGCTTATTAATTCATGAGCCAGAAACACCTTTATATTCCCAGGAAAGTATCGGAAATGAGCAGTCTGAGTAACTGTGCTCTAGTCAGCTTGTGTCTTTGTTGATCACAGGCCAGGAGTAGGAGAGGGGAATTGTATAGACTTGGGAGGCTGGGGCAGCTGAGAAAATCAGTCTGATAATAACTGACATTTACATAGTAGGCCCTTAACGGTTTTCCATTACCTCACACATTATCTCCTTGAACTTCACAGCAATTTTCTCAGGAGGTGACAACCACCACCACCACGACCACCATCATCATCACCACCACCACGGCCTCCACCATCATCACCATGACCACCACCATGATCACCACCACCATGACCACCACCACGACCACCATCACCACCACCATCATCACCACCACCATCATCACCACCACCATGACCACTAACATCATCACCATGACCACCACGACCACCACCACCACCACCATCACCATGGCCACAATCACCACCACATGACACCATCATCATCGCTATCACAATTACCATCACCACCACCACCCCAACATCATTATCACCATAATTATCATCCCCACGTGGAAGAAGGAAAGTCAAACTTCTGAAGGGTTAGGTAACTTTCCTAAAGTCAAACTACTAGTAAATTGAAATAGATCTTTTTGAGTCCAGATATTTTGCTCTTTCTACTATGCTACCTTCCCTCAGTTTGGAAGTCTGAATGGTAATGATCAAAGATTTAAAAACAATGGTGGCTCTAGAATTTTTGTAAGCAAGGTACTTAGTATAGCAACATGGCTGGAGAAGGGGTTTGGCCCTCTGCTAGAAGCTGTTTGCAAGCATATAACTTTATAGTGTAGATCATTCAAAATAGCCATGTTTTCTGAAGAAGATTTTTATCATGTTTTTTCATTAAGAGTTAAAATTCTAACTTATGTTTCAGTTTTTAGGGATACTAACGGAGATTAATCGGGGGCTGAAGCATGCCCCACCCAAAGACATCCTTGGTACCCCTCAGTATATAAACTAGAAATTGAAGTTTGTTTTTCCTAATATTTCAGTCACATAATTTATCTGAAAGTGGTTAAAAGTGCCTTGCACAAATCACATCTGCATATTTGATTCTCTGACATACTTTTCTTCACATACCATTCTAATCAGTTCGTTGTGCTGATATAAATAGGAAGAAAAATCCCACCATAGAAAATATTTTCATATTTACTCCTCAGAGTTTCCCAAATGCCAATTTAGAGAGAAAAAAATGATTCAACTGCTCAGCCAGCTGACTCCACTTGTGATCTGAAAGTCAAGGTATTCTCTTCTTGTTTCTTAGCTGAATGGGTGGTTTAGAATGAAGTTGAGAGGGAGAAGGGTCCAGCTGGTTTTCCCCTGCTGCTGTTTTGAGTGGTAGAGTGTATTTAAACATTTAACCCCCAACGATCCAGAGACTAAGAAGGAAAACATTGCAATTTAAAGATGGCACCATAATCTCATCACTTTTCAGAAGGCAGCAATTTGTTCTTTCTTCTCTTTGTTTTATTTAGAAATGTTTATTTCCTAGGGCTACACCTCATTATACAGCTGAAGATGAAATACCAGATCTTTTTCTGTTTGCTAGGTTATCTATTACTGACAATCTTTACAAAGTTGACACAATGATTTTTTCCCCTCTTAAATTCTTACTTTGTATCCATCATTGACCTTCCCATGTCTTCTGCCTGAAGCATTTGCTCAGGGAGGTAAAGCATGGAAAATGTAAGATGTGGAAAGTTCACGTGAGAGTGATACTAATATAAATTATTTTTAATTCGTTTTCCGGAGTAAAACTGGCCCTTTGCTATCCCAGCATAGGTCAAAATCCTTCTCTTAAAAATATCTAAAAATGATCGAGTAGATTGTTTTATCCTGGAAGGGAAATTCTAGATGCCTGATGAGATATGCCCTGTCTACACAGCACAAGTGGTTTTTCAGCTTAAATGACCTGGTGTGCCTACCAACAAGGATCAAACACATCGGATGCTCATCGGATCCCTCCCTTGCTCCAGGGTGGACGTGTCTTAGGGAATCATCCCACTCGCAGTCAGCCAGGTTCATCCACATCTCAGGCTCCCCAGAAACCAGCCCCCAGGATAGCCTGGAACATACTGAGTATGTTCACTATCCCACCAGCACCCAGGCGCCTGGGTGGCTCAGTCGGTGAAGCGTCTGCCTTCGGCTCGGGTCACGATCTCAGGGTCCTGGGATCCAGCCCCACATCGGGCTCCCCGCTCAGCAGGGAGTCTGCCTCTCCCTCTGCCCCTCCCCCCCTTATGCACACACGTGCGATCTCTCTTTCAAATAAATAAAATCTTTTAAAAAAAATCCCTCCAGCACCTGCATTTTGGGGTTCACTTTCTTCTCTCCATTTTACTTGCCAGGACCAGTCACTATTTTTTTCTTCCTCTCTAACTTTTCTCTGTCCTTCTTCTGGTAGTGGAAATAGTCATTTCCATTTGACTCAGCTAATACCTTTTCCTTCTTTAAAATCTCTTCTGAAACCCACTGAATCACAAACATCTTTGTTCAATGTCACAGCTGTTTGGCAAACAATCAATAGGCAAAATTTAGCCCTCCAAAAATAAATGAGAAGTTGAATAAGCCTGACACTTGCTAAGCACAATAAAACGCGTGAGGGGCAGTTAACTGGAGAAACCACATCTCTAACTCATATGCTGACTTGAGTAAGTGAAGTGACTTCCATCAAGCGGAGGGGGGGCAATGCTACCAGTTTATTTCTCCGTTTTGGTCATAACAACTACACATTTCTTTTGCTTAAAAACATTTTTTTTTTTGGCCACACATAAATGGGTGTGCTTATAATTTTTGTTCTCATGTCCTATAAAAGACATACTTGAGTAGGTCTTATACCATTCCTAAAAGGACTTGGCTGGTGGCTCATAAAGATATGAGATAAGCATTTAAAATGCTTTATTTGTGCTATTGGGCCCCTTTGGCTTTGGCCTGATCTAAATAGGTCACTCTGAGGTCACTGGAGGCCATTAATCGGGGAGGGGGGTGGACTCGTGGTTAAAACGGCCCACATAGCTTCAGTGCAATGTGCTATTTTAGTTTGTGCTCCTGAAATGACACCAGCTCTTTGGCACCAACCAAAGAAAGCTTCCTAGACATCTATGGGAAGGGAATGTTTTGCAATCACCCAAGACATAGGTGACAGAGGCTTGAATTGCTGTGGGGAGGTCTGTGTCTGCTCCATAACCTGTGACAAATAAAGGAGGGAAAACAACTTCCAAGCAAAGCATTTCTCCAGGACTCCGAGGGGTGGAAGCTGATCCAAGCAATCTTGGCAAATCACGAAAGCGAAGAGTGACCAACTGTTTTCAACTCAGGAAACTAGGGCAGCTCTTTCTACCCGTTCTCCAATCCCATTACTTGGGTCCACTTGAAAACCCCAGATATGGATTTTTGGAGAAAGGTCCAATATAGCTAAATACTAATTATTATATTTATACGATGTAGAGCGTGGCATAGTCAAACAAAACTCTCCAACTCTTCCTAGCCAAAATGTGTATATTTTTATGTTCTCTTTAAAAAAAAAAAAAGATTTCATTTATTTATTCATGAGAGACAGAGAGAGGGGCAGAGGCAGAGAGAGAGGCAGAGGCAGAGAAAGAAGCAGACTCCCCGCTGAGCAGGGAGCCCGATGCAGGACTCGATCCCAGGACCCCGAGATCATGACCTGAACCAAAGGCAGACGCTTAACTGACTGAGCCACCGAGGTGTCCCTACGTTCTACCTCTTAATACTTTTTCCATACAGGGTATGACTTAACCTCTGAACTTTTAGGATTTACTGGTTGTGTACATATCGTTAATTTAATCTCTTCTCTCTTTTAACTTTGGAAAGGGTGAATGTAATTCAGGAAACAACAGCAAAATACACCAGATTAGAGTTGACAGCATAACTGTTTCCCTATTAAAAAAATCTCTTCCTTGGCTTCATAAGCAGTAGAGACAGAAAGTGAGCATCTCTTCTACTTACAGTTCTGCTTTTTTTTTTCTTTGATAAATCTTTTGCAGTTTTCTTGCTCTCTCTAAACTGAAATTCCTTTTGAATGGGAAAACGTGCTAATTTACTTGGCCTGGGGAAACGAGAGAGGTTTGGTTCAAAGCAAGTGGTATTTTTTCCTAAGTATCTGCTGGTCTGTCCAAAAGCAACCAACAGCTACTGGTTGAATGTTCTCCCTTTGGCCCATTCATCCTCACCCTGGAGGGTTCTCCTGCTCTGGGGTGGTTGACCAGGGACCCAGGACAGAAGTATTCTCATGCCCTGCTGCATTGTACCAGGCCCAGAGAACCTTCGGAGGTCCTGCAAAAACTTTGCTGTTTCCTGCGGCCTTTCTAGAAGCAAGGTCTTACAAGGCTCATGAGTGTCCAGGGAATATAGGAGCCCGAGAAATACTTTGCACTCATAGCTGTGAACTCGAGGTGTGTTATTATTCTAACCGTTGCACTTGACGAGAGAGCACTGAGTGGGGCCGAAAACGGGGCAGTGACTTGTGGCTTTGAGGAAAGAAGCAGCTTTAACTGGTGCCAAGGAGTCATTTCAGCTGCAGAACCAGCGACCGACCGCCACTGGGGGAACCGTTCCCTCCCACACACGAACTCTGTCCTGTTCCTGAAAGCTGGCTGGGGGCCTCCGGTGCACACGACACTGTTTTCTCTTATTATTTTCATCGCCGCCAGAATTGCTATGGTTATCATTACTGTAAACGTCCATCCAGCTACCTCTGCTCACATACACCAGCCTCGCTGCCAAGAAGGCACAGTGATGAAACAGTTTTAATTTGATACGTTTGAAATAACGATGGGAAAAGCGCATCTCATTCCAATGACTGATCTTTCCATACCTTGGTAATCAAACTGATCATTCTCCCAAGAAAGAGTGAAGTCTACCTGATAGCAGCCATGTTCTGAGTGGCAGGATGATGTTGGGGTTATTTGGAAAGCAAACCCGAGGCGCTCTGTGTGTGTGTGTGAGAGAGAGGATGGAAAAGAGGGAGAATAAATATCGGGGCTTCTGGAGGGTAGGTGGATCGCTGCTTCTCTCTCTCTCACTAACCATTTGCAACTCTCCCCTAGTACAAGAATGGAGGGACACACCAGTGCTTCTTAATTCTTTGAACCATAACATTTTCTTTAACCACAGAAAACAATAGCTGAAGCAAACAGGATCTCAGAAAGGCAGTTAAAAAAATATTGCGAGCATGACTCATTTTTTTTTTCTCCCCAGATCTCTATTGGTCCATAAACCTAAATGAATTTATATATACTTGTAAGCAAATGGACCTAAATTCTAAATCTGTGTTCCTTTAGGGGGAAAGGGTTCTTTAAAAATGTGTCCATTGTGAGGAAATATGGTTGCCTTAGTAACAAGCTCCTGGGCATTTTCCTTCCATTATATCAGAACCAAAAGCTTTCTGCTCTCCTAGGCCTGTTAAGTGAGCCAAAGCACAGATGAAACATACAGCAAGCATGAATCCCTGTAGGTAAATGCATGTCACTGTGCAGAAAAGATTAAGTAATAGAATGCTGGGATTTTTTAAATGAAATCTTATAGAATGTGTAATCACCCCTCTTGTTTTAGTTGAAGGCAAGGCTCAAAGAGAGGCCATGACTTGCCCAGGACCCCACATCCACATGACGTCAGGGTCAGCGCTCCGATCCAGCTGCCAGTAACTTGTCGGATGAATGTTTGCCATCTCATACCTCTGAACGGTAGTTTATGAAGCTGAAGGACTGTAAATCAGTCCTATTTTGAATCCATTAGGTTACCCCAACATGTGAAAAAGCTCTTGGGCTTCACCTTCTATTCCACAGTAGGAACTGGTATTTCTTGAGCACTTAACTATGTTGTAGGCACTATTCTAAGCCCTTCCCTGCAACAACATTTAATCTGCACACCGCCTGTGAGGTTGATACTCCATTTTATAAGTGAGTGAACCGAGGCACACAGCGATGAAGTAACCTGCTCACGATCACAGAGTGATTTAGGGGCAAAGCCCGGGCAGTGTAAACCCCACTGCTGAAACTCCTGACTGCCACCCCCAGCAGAACTTGCTTAAATGAAGCACCAGCTGGCCGAGCTCTCGCGGAAACGGGCAAACATGAGCCAGAACTCAGAGAACCAAATAAAAATACACTGGATGTTGGACTTACAAGGATTCTTTTGCTCATCTTTGGAGATTACGTTCCATGAGAAATTCAGTCCAGAAAGTGTAAAGCATATCACATGTGAAGCGCAATGCAACTATTACGAAATCTATTGTGAAGATGATCTGTATGACCGACCAGCACCGAGAAAACAAGGTTAGCGTAGCGAGTTACGTAACTTGCGTAAGTCACAAAAGGAGTTCAAGGCACATGAGATTTTGAATCTGCCTCTTGTCCGACTCCCTACCTGACTCTTACCCATGCCTGTTGAGGTTGAAATAATCCCCTTAATCATCAGGAATGCTCATGGGAGAGATCCTACAGGTTCACCAAGCCTGCTTTGCGGAGGTCTTAACTCTCCCGCAGGGTGGGGCCACACATAAACCGTAGTGTGGCGCATCGGACTATAGATGGCGCTCTTTAGCACCATAGTCAGACACAGAAAGAATGGCTTTGGGAAAAAGAAATGTGGTCTGGGGGTTTTGGGGGTTGGGTGAAAAATCAGCAGATTGTCCAATCTAGGCTAATCCGATTTCTGTTATGATAAAACTTCACATTATGACTTTAAATATTTCTGAGGTCAGAACAAAATAACAGAAAGACATCAAAACATTGGTAGTGGTTACACCCTTAGATGAGTAGGTTGCAAAGGAGTCTTACTATGTATACTCTGTAATTTTTCTTCACTGGATTCGTGTTACTTTAGTCACTCAAAATTTTACTAGTGCTCATTAAAAAAAATTACTTGATAGAGTTTTCAAAAACTTACTAGCTATGGGTTCTTACGGAAATCAACCCAAGTGATGAGATCCCTGAGCCCAGATTACCATTTATTTAGACAATGTCAAGTTCTAGAAAAGCTCCATCATTGGCAGCACTTGGACAACACATCTGCAGGTTATGAGATTAGCCACTGAAAATCAGAACCCTTACAGCCAAACCCCACCCCACAGGTCTGCTTGTGGAAGAACCGCAAAATAAGAAGGGAAAACTACATGGTGCCAGTGAGTATCAGAAGCTAGCATCCCAGCTGGAAGAAAAGGAACAGGGCGTGGCCAGTTGGGTGCCAAATACATCTGAGGAAGAGAAAAAGATTCAAAGGGAAAGGGAGACGGGGGAGAGGCAGCTGGCGCAGATGAAAGCAATGTGGTGCCATGGAGAACCATCCATGGTCCATCTGTCGAACTGCTACCCCAGCGGCTCGGCTGTGTGCAAAGCACCATGACAGGCTTCCCTTAACGTGTTAGACAAGAGAGCACAGAAGGACGGGGGGAATAACTGAGGGCTCATTTCCTACCCTAAACATTTATCTAGTCATGACTTTAAAAAAAAAAAAAAGATATTTGGAGGAACCATTCAACTCCCTTGCATCCTGCTTTGCCTTGTATTCGTTGGTGCCTAGATGGATGCCCACAACCACCAGGATGCTTTCAAAATACCCGAGCTGGGCAAAAGTTTCAAAGCTAAGCAAAGCAGACCCGAATGGGTCCTGCCAGAAAGACATTTACCTTCACCAAAAATATCACCCTCTTCCTCGCCCAGGAGCTCCTCGGGGTCCGGATACTGCATCTCGGAGGAGGGCAGTCAGCCGGCGACAGCAGGAGCACAGCACCCACACTGACAGTCCCCACTGACAACAGGGCTCCCCGGGGGTGATTTCCTCTCCCCTGCTGCAGGTTGCGAAAGCCCTCAGGGAGGCAGCTTCCGCCTCTGCCTCTGCCCTCGGAAGGCAGCTTCATTCATATGAATAGGCTCCCCGAGCCTTTCGGGGAGTGCATGCCACGTGGGGTAATTCTCGCCCCTGAGAAGAAAGAATTTTGGGGGGAAGGGGGGGCTGCAGATCCGGTTCGACCTGAACACAGATACCACCATTGCACAGTCTGAGTGCAATGAATTCTTTCAAAGCTACAACTTTCAGCTTTTCTTAAACAGGAAGACAGGCCTTTAACTTTCTTAGGAATTTGAACACAATGGGTAGCGTCGTAAGAGGGGGGCTGTTCACGTTTATCTTGCTTTTGCGTCCATGACAATTTCTCCAAAAGCACAGCCAGCCACTATGCCACACCGAAGAAGCATTTGGGGGGACCAAGCTTCTCGTTCACTCAGTCATAGCTGCCTTCTTTCTTTTTGCAAACCTCTTGCATTTGAGGAGAAACTTTACAAGTGTTTAAACCGAGTTCAGCACACGTGTAGGTTCTTATTGGCTCAGTTAATCTATGGCCAAGCAGTAGATAACTTGTTTGGGTCAAACTTCCATTTCACAGTATTGACTCCATCTGGGTCTTCAGACCGTCACTAACATAGAAGAAAACTGACGACAAAGGAAACTCCTCCTAGAGAGGGAGGAGTCACCAACCAGTGAGCCTTCACAGGAGCACGGGGCGGGTCCCCATACGGAACTACCCAGAGCTAAGTTCCCTATGGGGCTCAAACACCAGTCTCTGAGTGATACTGCAACTTCGTGTGGGGCTCGAGAGCTCTCTGTTGTGTTGTAAAGACCTCACAGGTGGTCAGAAGCTCAGAAAAGGCAAATAGAAATAGTGGCGAGGAGTTGTTAGCCCCCAGTGTTGACTTCTGGCAACTATTTACTGAGGAGGGTTTAAAAAAATATAGATGATAGATGATAGATAGATAGATAGATTTAGATTTTTATTTATTTCAGAGAGAGAGAGTGAGAGAGCTCATGGGAGCAGGGTGAGGGGCAGAAGAAGCAGACTCCCTGCTGAGCAGGGACCCCCCCCCCCCGACGTGAGGCTCGGTCCCAGGACCCCGGGATCATGACCTGAGCCAAAGGCAGACGCTTCACTGACTGAGCTACCCAGGTGCCCCTAAGAATATATTTCTCATTCATTGGCTTTATTTTTTAGAGCAGATTTGGGTTCACAGCAAAATGGAGAGGAAGTAAGAGTTTTCCTATATGCTCCCTGCCCATACACAGGTACAGCCATTAGCGCCAGCCACATCCCCATTCCCAGCATCCATCATCAGAGAGGTGTCTTTGTTACAACAGTTGAGCCTACACTGGCACATCATAATCACTCAGAGTTCACAGTTTACCTTAGGGTTCGCTCTTGGTGTTGTATACTCTGGATTTTGACAAACGTTTAATGACATGTATCCACCATTATAGTATCATACAAAGTAGTTTCAGTACCCTAAAAACCCTCTGTGCTCTCTCTCTCTTCAACCACCCCTCCCACCCACCTCCTGGCAACTGCTAATCTCTTTTAATTGTCTCCATAGTTTTGCTTTTTCCAGAATGTCAACTGGTTGGAATCATGCAGAATATAGACTTTTCAGGTTGGCTTCTTTCACTTAGTAATACACATTTAAATTTCTTCCACGTCTTTTCATGGCCTGTGAGGTCATTTCTTTTTAGTGCTGAATAATATTCCACTGTCCATATGGACCACGGGTTCTTCATCCATTCCTCTCCAGAAGGACGTCTCGGTTGCTTCCAGTTTTGGCAATTACAAATAAAGCTGTCAGAAACATCCATGTGCAGGCCTTGGTGTGGACATAAGTTTTCAACTCGTCTGGGTAAATACTAAGAAGCACAACTGCTGGTTGGTGTGATAAGAATATGTTAAGTTTTGTAGGAAGCTGCCAAACTGTCCTCCAAAGTGGCTGCGCCATTTTGCATTCCCACCAGCCATGAACGAGCATTCCCGTCGTGCCATATCCGCACCGGCATTTGGTATTCACAGAGTTCTAGATTTTGGCCATTCTAATAGGTGTGTAGTGGTTTCCCATCGTCTTACTGAGTGCTTTCGGAGAGACTGCCACTCTGCAAGTTCAGAACCTGTCTCCTCCTCTATCAACTGCACCCTTGACATTACACCAGCTTCTCCCAGGGGAAAATAAGGAAAGTGGGGCTGCAAAAGTCCAGCCATGAGCAAGTATAACCAAACTCAAGGGGTTTGTCACTTGGGGTGCATTAAATTGAATACAACCCAAGTAAGTGTTAGAAGCAAAGAACTTTTTATTACTTGTTACAAGAAGACAGGGCCCTAGCTCTCAAAGCACCATCTCCCCCTGCGGTTAGCACGGGAAGATTTTATTCAGTGTATTAGGGCGTGGGGGTAGGGAGCTTGCATATACATTGGGGAACTCACACATATTCTATTACTTAGGCACTTTGGCTCAGTTGTACAAGTCTAGCATGTCAACATGCTAGTGCGTACACTGCATGTTCAAAAAATGGCAGGAAACCCAGCCCATAGGAGGAGATCTTCGTATTATAATGAGCTAAAAGTAACTTCAGGACAACTCGGGGCAGGGGGACGACTTCTGCACAGGTCCTCAGCTCCAAACCGGCTCACAGGAGGGACTATCAGGTGAAACACTTAGCTGGGTGTCTCAATGCTGAGGACTACTGTTTCAGCAAAAGCAAACACATTCCTTCCCCCCCTCCCCCCCCGCCCCCCCTTCCCCGATAGCTTTCAGCCCTCTGATTTGAGTACCGCCCCACTGCATGCTAGCTAACGGAGGAATTCTAGAGTCCGTCGGTTCACGAAGGGCTCCTTGGGCACCAGCATGGGCTTACCCCTGTTCTGGTTGCTGTGGGGTTCCCAAAGACAGTATACAGCTCAGGGGCTGCTGGAACCTCCAATCCCCCTCAACCAGGGCTGGGACCGTCCCTAGGGCAGATTTTGGAAATATGTAAATGTTTGGGGTTGCACAATGACTGGGGGTATTACTGGTATTTAATGCCTTGGTAACCTTCCTGCAATGCATGGGGCAGTGGCTCAAAAGAAGAACTGCCCAACCCCAAAGGCCAAGAGTGCCTCTCCTCCCCTTAGAAATACCGAGAGGCAGACAGCTGAAATGGACGCCTTCTCTAGCTCTCCTTCGTTTCCCTCCTTTCTGACCCTTCAACCACCACCCCCACCCTGATTCCCACTCAAATGACTTTTCTGGTCAAGGGTTGTACTTAATGACTTAAAATTAATAAAAATGGATCTGAATCGTAAGATGGTGCAGCCACCATGGAACAGTATGGAGATTCTTCAAAAAATTAAAAATTAAAAACAGATGCCATATGATCCACCAATCCCAATTCTGGGTATATATCCAGAAGGATTGAAAACAGGATCTTGAATTGATACCTGCTCTGCCATGTTCGGCGCAGCATTATTCACAATAGTCAAGATGTGGTAGCAAGCTAAATGCCCATATATATCTCTCACCTTCTTTATCCATTCACTAATGGACCCATCCATAATCTATCCAATAATCCATCCAATAATCCATCCATAAATATTATTCAACCTTATAGAAGAAAGAAGTCCTGTCACACGTGGATGAACCCTGAGGACATGACGCTAAAGAAATAAGCCAATCACAAAAAGACAAATATGGCATGACTCCCATTATGAGGCATCTAAAGTCGTCAAATTCATAGAAACAAGAAGAATGTGGTTGCAAGGGGCCAGGGGGAGAAGGGAATGGGGGCTGTTGTTTGATGGGTATAAGGTCTCCGTCATGCAAAATGAGAAAGTTCCAGAGATCTGTTGCACAACAACGCACGTATAGTCAACGGGGCTTAAAAAATTGTTAAGAGGGTAAATTTATGTTATTTGTTTTTATCACACACACACAATGGACCCAAATGCAGGGTACCTGGGTTCACACTGGCTGGGAGGAAGGGAGGGTGTCAGTTTTGACCATTACTACATTTTTTACCCATTGTCCCCGTGCCCCTTACTCTTTGCAACCCCATGATGGGGATGCTTTTCCTTCACAGATGAAGCGATGGGACTCTGAGAGCTTAAATAACTTTCCTAAGAACACATAGCTGGCGAGTGGCCAACTGGACTAGCTCCAGGGCTCACCCTGTTACTTCTCGTTGTCAGAACCGCTTTGGGAGGGGGTGCTGCAGAGGATCTGGGTCACCACGACATCCCAATGACTCCTGGGATCTGTACCACTTCCATCTCCTCCCGTCTCAGAGCCACCAGGTTACCATGTTAATCCTGGGCCCCCCAGTCTTTCTACATCAGCAATTTGGCATAGTCTCTCCAGGCCTATTTTCTATATCTTCCTGTTATGGGCTTAATTGTGCTTCTCCCCATCCCACCGCAATTCATATGTTGAGGTCCTAACCCCAGCACCTCAGAAAGTGACCTTGTTTGGAACCAGGGTCATTGCAGGTGTAATTGGTGAAGATGAGGTCATACTTGAATAGGGTGGGCCCTTAATTCCAATATGAATTGTCCTTATAAAAAAGGGGGATTGGCACAGAATCATGCACACAAAGAGAACACCATGTGAAGATGAAGGCAGAGATCTACAAGCCAAAGGATGCCAAAGATGGCCAGCAAACCCCCAAAACCTATGCAAGAGGCATGGAACAGATTCCCCTCACCTCGTCCAGAAGGAACCAACCTTGCCAACACCTTGATTTAGGCTTCTATCCTCCTGAACTATGATAGACAACAAATTTTAGTTATCGAAGGCCCCCAGTTTGGGGTCCTTTGTTATGGTAGCCTTAGCAAACTAATATACTTCCTCATTTGGCTTGTTCTGAGGATTATATAGGATAATTCATGTAGAGGAATTGACATAGCACAGGGCACACTAAACACACCCAGTCATAATTATCCAATTTAAATCTCTCACAGGGCAGCGTGGGGCCATTTCTCTGATCCAAGTGTCAGTGGGGGTAGGGAATGAGCAGTCACCATGCTTGGTACAAAATCTCAACAACCTTTGGTAAGTTCCCCCTCGGTCTTGTCTTCTCCGATTAGATATTCTAAAAACAGCTATCAGTCTCCAAGAACAAACACCTAATGCCACTGAGAACACTCTGAAAGCAAGGAATGTAGAAAATATGGTCCCTGCTCTCCAAAATTCACACTCACTCTACAGAGATAAGGTGTATACGCATGATGTGTTAGCTAAGCTGGAAAACTAATGAACTACAGAGGCAACTAAAAATATGAATAAATTTCAAAAGCAGTGTTGGGGCACCTGGGTGGCTCAGTCAGTTAAGCATCTGACTCTTGGTTTTGGCTCAGGTCATGACCTCAGGGCCCTGGGATCAAGCTCTGTGTCAGGCTCTGTGCTCAGTAGGGAGTCTGCTTGAGATTCTCTCCCTCTGCCTCTCTCTCTCTGCCCCCCCCAAATAAAAAATCTTAAAAAAAAGAAAAAAGTGTTTAATAAAAAAAAAATCTCAAAAAAGTATAAATAGTATGATTCTATTTATATAAGTGCCAAAAATGGAGAAAATATATAATTAACAGTTAACACTTATATAATGCCAGGAATAGTTCTAAGTCCCTTGATTCACTTAATTCTCACACCAACCCTGTGAAATTGGTATTATTATCTTCATTTTACTTCCAGGCCCAAGAAGTAAAACGACCCACCTAAGGTTATACATCCTGTGGTGGAGCCGAGATCTGACTCAAGCCCCAACTTTACCCTCACTCACCACATTACACAGTCTCGCATATGTGGAAAACAAGGGATGGCGGAGCCATTTGCAGCTCCCCAGCTGTGGATACTCCAAACCTGTCCTGACATGGCTCCTCGTCTCCTGTTTGTCCTCTCAACTTGGGACCCATCCACTCATCTTCCAGAGCTTGGTTTGAGGGCTACCACCTCCACGAAGCTTCTCTTATATCTCCAGGTGCAAATGCTCATCTTACTTCCTTGGTCCACCCATTTATTTATGTACATATTTCACCCTTGCCCTTCCCTCCTCAAGGGCAGGGACTCTTTCCCCTTAAACTTTGTATCTCCAAACTCCTGGGATATTACCAGGAAGAAAGTCATTGATCAATTTGCATTTTTTAAAATGAGTAACAGTGGGCACCTGGGTGGCTCAGATGGTTGAGCGTCTGCCTTCGGCTCAGGTCATGATCCCAGGGTCCTGGGATCGAGTCCCGCATAGGGCTCCCTGCTCAGCGGGAAGCCTGCTTCCCCTTCTGCCTCTCTCTCTCTCTCTCTCTCTGGCTCTCATGAATAAATAAATAAAATCTTTAAAAAATAAAAATAAATAAAATAAAATGAGTAACAGTGACGAAATGAATGGCCAAAAGCTCTAGTGTGAATCGAATACAAGAGGGCAAAAGTTTTACTGGAGAATTCACCCTAGAATCTATAGGGCAGGAGAAAACACCCCTTTCCTCTATCCTCTTAGGTCTTTAACTAGGACCTGTGAATTCAACTGACACAAGACAGGTTAACAGGAGAAAGGGCATAGAAATTGTATTAATATTTCTATATGCAGAGAGGCTTCGTGGAAAAGAAGTCGAAATCCCAGAGAAGTGGTTGACTCGGTCTATATATTATTTTAATGAAGAGCAAGAAGCTGTGGATCAGTGATTAGACAAAGGAAAAGGAGAGGGTCTGGGCTCCTAGAGGTGGTAAAGTTGGGGGAGGAGGCCAGGATGTGAGTGATCAATAAGGGCTGTTTAATAATGTCTGTTTGCACGCTCATCTGTCTCCAGTGATAAAAGTGGTCTTCAGTGATGAAGAGTCCTTCTTCTTGCCCCGGTGGGAGAGAGCAGACCTTTGCAAAGGGGACTGCCTGCCCTGCTTTTAGGCAGGAAGGGAGAGGGCAGAGAGTTCTCCGTGTCTTCTGTTTCTCAATTGCCGTCAGCTAAAAATAATCCTAATGCCAATGTGGCATATTTTTGGGTGGCCTATTCTGAGCCTCTTCAAATCTGTACTAGAATAGAAAGACCAGGGCTCAGGAAGCTCAGTGTGCACAGCTAGGCAGTCAGTGAGGGGGAATTAAAGGGCTGTAGGTTACAGGGAGTAGTTCGACTAACTCGGAAGATGGGAGTCTGGAACGACAACCAAAGGACCTTGCTTTTTCAGGGACTGAGGCAAACAGCTCTGATAACCAGATTTGGGGTAGAGAACAAAAGTAAGGTGAGCCAGTATGAGCCAACTCTTTCGTTGCTAAGACTGTTTGTGACAACCTGGGCTAAGTGTAACAACAGAACCTCATCAAGTCAAAGGCGTGGGAACTTGGCAAAGCTTTTATACTACCCTAAACAGTTGGTACCCACTTTGTGCTATCCCCAGGGGTTCAAATTTCAAAGACATGTGAATCCTCATCCTTGCTTTGAGGAACTTTACTCACCGGCTCCTGTGGTCATTCATTCATTCATTCAGTCAGTCATTTATCCATCTAGCCATTTGAAAAATAATCATAAATGTCTAGTGTATTTCAGGTCCAGTGGGAAACATTTAAGTAAATGTGTAGGTGTGCATGTATTGTGCTGAACATATAAATACCAACATGTGGCATGAAAATTTAGAATGATCAACTTTTTATTTATTAATTTTAAGCATTTTTTGCAAGCCTTGCTCTTTTGAAAAAGGAACTTCCATCTGTGAAGTGCTTAAAGGAGGAAGCCATACTAGTGGGAAAATGTCATCATCCAATATGGGTTTTCATTCCAATAGTGGATGAGCTTCACAATCCCTTCTCTGTCCCCACTTCTGGAGAATTTCCCAGTCCCTCTAGAAAGTGTTTCTGATTTTCAGATACAAACACTTCAGAGCAGGGAAAAGAATCTGAAATAACTAGGGGTAAAGTGTCCAGAAACAGAAAGAAGAACCAAATAGGAGAGAGGAATTGAAACCAAGGAATGGTTGGAATCAAGAAAGAAAAAGAAGGTAAAAAAAAAAAAAAAACCCCACAAAGCCAGAAATAATCTTCTCTTTGGGTACCTTGGCCTGTAAAAATGCACTTAAAATGTGTCTAATGGCAGAATGCCATGACCAAGGAGCTGAGACTCAAGGAACACGGTTTTTAATGACATTCTTGTTTTCAGGTTGCCGAGAGGAGATCCCACCTTGTGGGATGACAGCGCAGAGGCTCTGGAAGCCTTCCTGAAGGCATTCCCCAGTTTTAGGTGTATCTCTCAGTTGAAGGAATACATTTGTGGCAGGTGCTGGGGAAGGATGCAGAACAGGCTGACCAAAGCCCTGGATGGTTCTCTCCAGTAGGACTGAAAACAATGAAGATAATTGCCCAGTGAATGCATCTGCTCACTCTGCTCTGGAAGGAGGGAGAAGAGCCCAGCAAAAATGGTCTCTATGGCAAGACTCACGCTGGGTATGGTTTGTAAGAAATAGCCCTGGGCTAAGGGTCTGACTGCTGGGAGTGGTGAACCCGCAACTAGTGACTTTATAAAATGGCATAAAAGGCACTGGTTCTGGGATTTGACAGAACTGAATTTTGATCCTGGCTTCGCTACGCCAGCACTTTGATGGAAGTTATTGAATATGACTCTGCAAAATAATAATCTGAGTTCAGCCCTCTCTCCTCAAGCTGCCCCAAACTAAAACACAATCTTTATCAATACTTCATCTATACTATACAAACACAACTATACAAACAATACCTTGTATAATACTATACAAGCACAACTTCAAGGCTCAGTCGCTAGCCTGTACCTTCTGTCTCAACCAGAATGTAATTCCAAAGCCTCTCCAGTATAGAAACCCTATGACTCCGCTGATAATAACATATACCTCCTACGGTTTTGATGACGTGAATCGAGACAGGAATCCTTCTCTGTGGCTCTATAACCCACTTTCAAATAGTTACCAGGGATCACTGTGCAGTGTGCCCCTCTTCCCCCCTTCTAACCTCAGGACCACCTTCTTGGCACGGGAGCTGTAGGAAGGTGCAGAAGCGGTCAAGAAAGGAAACTCAGAGGGCAGAGAGAACCAGTCCTTCCTGACTTTGGGAAATTTAGGGGAGGTTTTAGGGGGAGTTACAATGCTCCTTCCTAGACTGTGACTCTAGACCCAAAAGGGCATTTCCTTCCACCAAAAGGAGGCCAGATGAGAAAGTGTGACTTTCTGAACTTTGAAAGCAAGACATACCTCTCCCCATCCTAAATCTTATCATGGGAGATTGCTCGGTGGTACATGAACCACTGGGTGCCAACCCAAGGGACAGTATGCAGTACTGTTATTTAAAACATAGATGACAGTAAATGACCGGGACTCAATCCTTTGGCAAATCACAGGTTTTCCAGCCATTTTCAAAGAACGGAAAGAGGATCTCATTGAGTTGTTAATGATAGATGAATAAGCATGATTTTTGGTGGTAAGTCATTATTACATCTTTGGCATATGATTGAGAAAAAGCTGGGAGAATCAGTTGGGATATCAGAGAAGATGGTGGAGTAAGAATCTTCAGAAACCATCTCTTCTGCAAAAGCAAAAGGGAACACTGGAAAAAATGGTGATTTGTGCTATCCCCACCTCTTCTTCCCCAGCTCCGTGGTAGCCTTGAAAACCAAGAGCCTGCAACCACAGTGCAAATAGACTGGCAGTCATTGGAATGGTTGGAGAATGCAGTTGGAGTTTCAAGACCCCAATCCCAGAAATGCCATGATTTGATCTGTTTGTTGGTTTCCTGGAAGATCCCATTGGCAAGGCTGTCTTTATTTAACCTGACTCAGAGTTATTCAATCTGGACCTGCTTGTCAAAAACAGAGGCAACTGGTAATCTCTGAATCTGCCTAAGCCCAGTGGTAAAAGCCCTAAGGAGGTGGGAGAATCTGATTGAGTCATGGGAAAATGATACATACACATGCACATTTTTTTTCTGGCAGAGAGTTGTGATAGAATGATCGAAAAAGACTTTCAGGTATAAAAATACATTATATTGTAAGACGGGAAATTGTCCCACTTTTGGGCCAGAGTAAACCTTCATGGAGTGATGGAATCAGCATCACCTTCTGGGATGTATCCAGCATTTCTAATAAAATATACTATCAATTTTCTAATAGATTTTAATGAAATAAGAGTCCGTCTGAAATATTGATTGATCCTATCTGCCTAACTTACAGTCTTAGAGTGAGCCTAATGATCTCATCTAGAAATTCCTAGAAAACAGAGTCTAATACATTAATGATCATCTAAATATCATTTCTTTCTTTTTTAAAAGATTTTATTTATTTATTTATTAGAGAGCGAGAGAGAGAGAGAGAGAGAAACAGCATGAGAGGGGAAAGAGTCAGAGGGAGAAGCAGGCTCCCCACTGAGCCGGGAGCCTGATGCGGGGCTCGATCCCAGGACTCCGGGATCATGACCTGAGCCGAAGGCAGTCGCTTAACCAACTGAGCCACCCAGGCGCCCCTTAAATACCGTTTCTTTCCCCTATTAAATGTCTTACTAGTTACCAAATAGTTTCAGTGGCTCTCCCAGGGGTGTTTCTCTTGTGACAAGTATAAAATGAAATGTTACAATTTATCTGAGAAGTTGCCTTAACAATTAGGATAAAATTCCATTGGGGTGGGGGTCACCGAATAGAAATACAAATTCAGCAAGAAAAAGAAAAAAATGTAAAACATTTCCAAATCTCAAAGAATAGGATCATTTATTTTTTTTATGTGGATGATGGAGATATATATATGTACGTGTGTGTATATATATATATTTACTTATTTATTTATATTATATATCCTTTGTAACTTTTAAAACTTATGACAAAAAATTTTAGATATGCAAGGGTATATGGTTTTCCAAAATTTACTTTGGGTTTCAAAAACCTAGACAGTTAAAGACCATTGCTGCAGACCCCCCGTTAAGCAGGGCAGGAACACGGCAGGCCTTGTAGGCCAGGGATCAGGAGCAGGGGACCCTGGAAAAGCATATGGCAGCCGGGGGCCCACGATGGCTGGGCATCGCAGAGGGAAGGCCTGGTAGCTCCATCCCTTTGCAAGTACTAGTTCTGCGGGTTGTGACCCGTTTATCTCTTGACCTGTTATTCTTCTCCTCAAAATTTCTTCTTTGTGGGGATGGCAATAAAAAAGGATTTAAAAATGATTATGTTCTGATTTGGGCCAAATGTGTTTGAAAACTCTTCCCACCATGGCTTCTTTTTGATATGTGTATGTCTACGAGACTTTGATTTTACAGAGCACAGAAAAATAATTTGGGTCAAAAGATCTTTCAGTGACTACACCCCCCCCCCCAAAAAAAAACAACAACAAAGAGGAAAGAAGGTAGTGTTAGCCATCCATCCATCACAGCCACTAACGAATGGGAGAGCCCCGGTGCTCCGGCCAACTGTTCCCTCCCGGGGAATGCCAAGGGGGCTGGATAAATCGAAAGCAAAGCTCCTGGCTGGGTTTGCCAACACTGTTGCAGAACAAACTCGGAAAAACTCATTGGGAGAGAAGCTAGTAACTCAAGAGACGAGGGTTTGGGGCACCCGGATGGTTCAGTTGGTTAAGTGTCTGCCTTCAGCTCAGGTTATGATCTCAGGGTCTGGGATCAAATCCCGGGTAGGGCTCCCTGCTCAGCAGGAAGCCTGCTTCTCCCTCTCCCTCTGCCCCTCCCCCCCCCAGGTCTCACTTGCTCTTCCAAATAAATAAATAAAATCCTAAAAAAACAAACAAACAATGAGGGTTTGGAAAAAAGAATGGGAGAGATTAATCTCAGATGCGAGCAGCTGAGGGTGTTGGCTGGCTCAAGCCTTCATAACCAGCTTCTCTGCTGGCAAGAGGACACCGAGAGTCTTACAGGGAGAGGGGGTGTGTGTGTCTATGTGTGTGCATGTGTGCGGGGGGGGGCGTATGTGCAAGAGAGAAGGGCACAGAGTGCGTAGTCACGGCTGGGGATCTGTATGTGTTCAGTGCACCATCATGGGCAGGGAAGGGGACATGTGGGGTGTGGTCTTCTAGGCACTTCGTTGGCCTCAGGGCATTCATTCCTGGGCTGGCTCTGGTGGCTGGGATGTTCCAGTCACTGCAAAACACCTTCATCAATGCCTCAAGAAGGTGTGATAAAAAATAAGCACAATGGATTTTAGTTGGAGCATGAGTTAAGAGTCTTCTCTGTTTCTGGTTTTCACCGTTGGGGTGTAGTAGGGTTGAGCAAGAGGATTTGCTAACAGAAGGAGAGAGAAAGAAGAAGCATGAGGGAAGGGCAGAATATTTTACTTTTGGAAGGAAAATACGTCCAGACTGCATCTCTTTTTTGCGGGGAGGGGTGTTTATTGTTTGCTTTGTTTGTGCTTTAAGGTTCCATGGGAGACTATCCAGAGACACTCATGGATTTGAAATTTCAGCCCTCCAAGAAGTTCAGAAAATCGGCTCTGGGTGTCCTGTGTCCAGGGCAGAGACGAGCCCTGAACAAGCCCTTAAGATGCCGAAAGTCTTCCTCCCCAGGTTCCCAGCCCACCTTGGATGAGCTTCCAGCCTGCTTTGTGTGGCAGGAGGAAGACCTCCATGCACAGAGTCTATTTAGAGGGACCAAATGGAGAATTCTAGACTAAGAAATTCCCACTCCTCCTTTGCTTCCTGGTACTCTCCTTCCTCCTTCCGTGTTTTGTTTTGAAGTATAAATCGCAATAAAGAGGGCCAGTGAAAACAAAGACCTAGAGTAAAAAAAAAAAAAAAAAAGGATAACGCCCTGTGTTCTCTGCACTGAATTAGGGCCCAATCCTGCGCCGGAGGCCCTGGATGGAGTAAAATGCCATCTTTCCCTGCCTCTGGCTCTCCCCAGTATGCCCCACCTAGCGTTAACCCAGCAGCGGTACGTGAGCTTCCACCGCTGCATAAGCGAACAGCCCAAACCCTCCACCAAGCTGGTGGGGGAAGAGGATGATCCAACTCTGATTCTCCGCCGTTCCATGTGACCTGTGAACCTGGGTGAAGAAAAGAACTACCTTTTTTTTCTCTTGCAAGAGAAGACTAGCTGGAGGAGAGGGGAAGGAGGGGAAAGGGAAGGAAGGAAGGAAGGAAGGAAGGAAGGAAGGAAGGAAGGAAGGAAGGAAGGAAGGAAGGAGGGAGGGAGGGAGGGAGGGAGGAAGGAAGGAAGGAAAAAGAGAAGAGAGAGGAAGGAAAAACCAAGAAGGGGCTGCCTTGATTCCAAACGCAAGGGCCCGGCAGGTGCCAAAACGCGGGCGGGGAGGCGCTCAGCCTCCTCTCTCCAGTGATTGTGCCGGGGAGCTGGGACTTATTAATCAGTCTGCATACTTCAAAAAAAAAAAAAATTCCCCCTTTAAGTGTGAGCTCAGGTTGCCCGTGGAGAAGCTTTGTTATCAGCAGTGGGTCTTGACTTTGAGACCCGGGGTTGCCCTCCCCTCTGTTCCCTCTGGTGCCTGCGCTCTGATCTCTGTCAGCTGAGAGCGTGAAAACAATTGTTTCGTCTCCTCACCCTGCGTCAGGCCCTCCGCCTTACCTCCTCAAAGCCAGACCTTTCTTTTCCTTTGCTAGAACTCAACCTGGTGCAGGAGCTCACGGTGGAGGGCCGCCCATCCTCTCTGAGACCGCAAGCCCAGCGGAACCGGGGAACCGCGACTTATAAACAAGGGTGTAGACCAGAGAGTGTGCTGGGGCCCGGGGAGGAGGGGGACGAAGCAAGAAGGAAAACACCCTGCAGCTCGAGGTGGAGATGAGCGGAAAGCAGCCAAGCCTCCAAAAAACACGCAGCACAAGACCAAAACTCAAACCTCATGAAACTGTCCTGAGGCTGAAGGCTTTCAAAGTTGTTTCTACCGCGGATTTGAGGGACTTGTCTCATTTTCCCAGGCACGCGCGTCGTCAACCCTAATCCCCACAGGTCCAGCATTAGGGTGTAGGGTGCAGGGGGAGTGCGGGGCTGTGCCTCCGCCTGGAAGGGTCTCAGTGTTTCTCAGGCTGCCTCGAGGGTCACGTTTTGTGGAATGTTTGGCTCTGGCCGGTGGGGGGCTTCTCAGCTCTGCCTATAAATAAACAAGCAAATTTGGAGGAAAAGGGGCAGGGGGCAGTGAAGGTGAGTGCGTGGGCCTCTTCCAGGGGGGACTTGCCAGAAGCCAAAGGCACTATAACGGGCAATTTCCCATCTTCCATCATGGAAACCCATGGTGGTGATAGGGCAGGAGTTTCACTAACCCCCTGAGCTGAAGGGCCCTCAGACATCAGAAGCCGGGTAGCAAGAATTCAGGAGGGCAGGATTTCCCCCTTTTCCCTCAGGTTAAGCTCTGAGGTGCACGGGCCCACCCCACAGAAGGGGCGGCTGCTGGAGATAGGTCAGAATGATAGATGAGTTTCTTTTTGGGGCACCTCGGTGGCTCAGTCGGTTAAGGGACTGCTTTCGGCTCAGGTCATGATGCTGGAGTCCCTGGATCGAGTCCCGCATCGAGTCCCGCATCGAGTCCCGCATCGAGTCCCGCATCGAGTCCCGCATCGAGTCCCGCATCGAATCCCGCATCGAATCCCGCATCGGGCTCCCTGCTCGGCAGGGAGTCTGCTTCTCCCTCTGACCCTCTTCCTGCTTGTGCTTTGTATCTCTCATTCTCTCTCTCTCAAATAAATAAATAAAATCTTAAAAAAAAAAACCTTTAAAAAAAAAAAGGAAGTCAGTGTGACTGTCCTCCCTTTTCTGATGGGGAGGTTAAGGGCCCAGAAACTAAGTGAAGAGGCAGCCATGTGGCTGAGTCGCTGGGGCAAGCCAAATCCTTTGCAAGAGCAGCTGAGCCAACATTGTGAAAACTCGCGCCAGGGAGGTTCTTCTATGGATGACTGAAGAGCGCCATATACATGAAAGAAAATGTATCCACGTTAAAAAAAAAAAAAAAAAAAAGCCCCAACATTCAGCTATCTAATGGGCAAAGGGAACGGGACTGGGTGAGGAGGGTTTGCCCCGCTGCGGCTGATCTCTCAAATCTCTTATTTTCTGTGAATGCGGCCGTTTCCCAGAACATTGTCCAGGCATACAACTCGAAGCTGCAGGATCTAGGTCATATTTTATGATTTTTTCAGCCAGCCTGATCTACTCCACGTTGAGCTCTGTTTGAAGTTTCAGGTCTGATGGGAACCAGCACTTCCACAGACATTTTCTAAATGAGTGAGTAACTGAGTCCCTGTGATTTCTCAACTCCTCAGTGATCAGAGGCTGCAGAAGGTTCATATCAGCTCAGAAGTAGGAGAATGTAACCCAAGAGAACTGTGGGTGGTCCTGGGGCGTCAGGAGCTTGGGAGCACCCTTTTGCACCTATAATGAGATTTATCCCACCTCCCACTTTGGGGGGAAGGCCATTAGCACCCAGGGCCTGCCAGTGGTTTTCAGGTGTGGAAGGATTTGTGTCATCTCCAGACCCCAGGCCCTGGAGAGAGGGGGACAAGTAGATATTTTCTCATGTAAATCAATCATCTAATCCATGAGATTTACAATTGAATAGGTGTCCAGACAAGATGTTATCTGCCAACTACTGGGGGGGGGCTTCAAATTTTATTGACATAGATAAGACTTTCATCAAAGAATCCCCTTGAAAGCTGTTTAGTAAGGAATTCCAAAGCAAGGTGTTTATAACAATAATAAATGTTTCTCCATCACTTTGTTGCAGGCTTCCACTCCTAGTTCTTTTTCCCTAGTTTCTCTCCTCTTTTTAATGCACTAAAAGAAAACAACATAAAAGACTCTTAAGAGAAACATTTAAAAGGGGGATAAGGGATATTTCACGGGAGGGGACATTAGGAAGATTGGATGAGAAAAAGAAGTTCAGACCTGGCTCCTTGGATGATTTTCACTGAGCCCAAGTACAAAGAACACAGTCAGCTTTAGTAGTAATGTTTAGTTCCCTTTTCTGTATACTCACTGGAATAAGATGGTGTATGGGAACGGAACTTGTGGTAAAGAAAACCTTGCCACAGAAGGACTCCACCCTTGCTTACCTTCCTCTGGAGCCAGTATCAGTATGTAGTGAATGGTAAACGTGGGGCTTCCTGTGTTCTGCAGTGTGCATTGCTACACCACTATCTCCAGTGGAATGAACCAGAAGGCAAAATTTATGGCTCTTTTGAAATGTGATGAAGCAACATACAATTCAGAAATAGGGTGGTCACCTTTTCTGTATTATGTTGTACTCTTTTGCACAACATGTAAGAATACAACATGAGAAACCTATGAAAGGAGGAAATAGAACAACTGAGGTTGTTGGCTAGGGAGGCTCTGTAAGGTAAAGGCAGAATACTAAATACCCCACCTAGCCAGCATCCTCTCATGGCTATTATTCCTGTCTCCAAGCCTCTACTACTCTCCCCTCTTCCATTATTCTGTCCCATCATTCTTCCATCCATCCACCCACCCACCCATCCACCCACCCACCCATCCATCCATCCACCCACCCATCTAGTCATCCATCCATCCACCCATCCACCAATCCATCCATCCACCCACCCATCCATCCACTCATCCAACAATCCATCCATCCATCCACCCACCCACCCATCCATCCACCCATCTAGTCACCATCCATCCATCCATCCATCCACCCATCCATCCACCATTTATTGGGCATCATGATATTCTAGCTGCTGAGAATACAGACATCAGTGCCAAGCCAGTAAAGGTTAAACCACCAGTGTTTGTTGATTTTCATAGTGCAAATACCCCTACCTACCACGGCTGATTTCAAGCTACCAACATTACATCACTGAACACAAAGTTGGGAAGAGCTACTCAGTAGCACACAATTATACAGTGTTTCCAACACACAGATACAATAGATGTAAAGAACCTCAAGTACATAGATAACTGTTAAATATGGTAACTTAGAAGTGATGAGTTTTGAGTATTACTAAGTTTGCTGTCAATATATTTAATTGTACATTTATATAATTTGGCTTTAGATAATGGCTGTTTTAACAATCAGCTCACAATATTTCTGAAAATTTAACTATTGGCTCTTGTGAGCAGATGTGAGTTTGCTCCAGCCTACCACTATACAGAGATAAATACTGTATGCTGTCCACTTTATGAAAAAGTTTTAGCTAGAAATAAGACATATACATATGTAAATAAGCAGTAGTCCTCCAGTTGGTGTGATAGTGCAATAGGGAAAGTGCTGGGTGTAGAATTAGTAGGGAAGTGGGGCGCCTGGGTGGCTCAGTCACTTAAGCATCCAGCCCTTGATTTTGGCTCAGGTCATGATCTCAGGGTCATGAGATTGAGCCCACAGACTGAGCATGGAGTCTGCTTAAGATTTTCTCTCCTTTTCCTGCAGCCCCTTCTCACTCACATGTGAGCGCGCATTCTCTCTCTCTCAAAAACAAAAACACAGAAACAAGAATTATTTTGCAGACTCTCCAAAATAAAATCACCTTGAGGACAGGGTGGTGACTTGGACTCAACACAAGCACCTAAGAATAGAGAGAGGGTTGGTTTGAGCCCAGCATGTGGTCTTTTCCAATCAGTAATAGTTTTTCTTTGTAGTCAGTGTCTTCAGACCCAAACACCCTGGGACAACTGTCATCCTACGCAGAGTGTTGACTGCAGAAGGGAAAACTCTAACTTGGGAGCTTAAGCCCAGATACCCTTGCAGGACAGGTGAGGACAGGGGTGAACACGGACCATTTGGTGTAATAGTCACACCTGTCAAACTGTGCAGGACCAGTCCTCACTGACATCTCATGGTAACGAAATGAACAGCATATATTGGATTAACGACATTTTCCAAGTCCCACAGTTCCTGGTATCAATAGCAAAATTTATGCCCTTTGGAATGAGAAAGCCCCTGAGATTTTTCAGACACTTTGGTGGCTGGCAAGAATTTAAGAGCGGCTCTCCTAATGTGGCATATGTGGATTTGAGCAAATACTGGGAGGAAAAAAGAATTAAGGGTTATGACCAATTGTATTCTGACTTGTAGAGCAGATCATAGGGGACAGAATCTGCCACGTACGTGTACATGTGCTAGAGAAAAAGATGTTGGCCAAAATGTTAACAAGTGGTATTGCTAGATGATAATTTTGTGTGTGTGTGTGTGTGTGCGTGTGTGTGTGTGTGTGTGTGTCAAATCCTGAGATCTAAGCTAGATGATAAATTTTGGAAGGAGGATTTACTTTTATAGATTTGCTTGCATTGTTTAATAATTTCATCTATTTTTCTGTCAAAAAATGTAATGAACAATATCCGCCAATTGCAAAAAAGGCAAGTAAAGTTAAAGAAGGAAACAAAAAAATCCAACTGTAATTCCAACAGCCACAAATAACTGCTGTTAATATTTTGTTTTTTAACCTCTAGACCTTCTGCTAGGCATGATGTATGTCCTTTGTACCCTCTCATCAGCCTTGTGTGAATCTGACTCCTGACCTGTGCGTCTGAGCCCCAGGTGTGGGGAGCGGGGGCAGAAGGCTCACACCTACACTGTTATTACGTTAGGTTTTTTCAACATGGTAGCTCCTTCAGCTTGGCTCACACATTTTTTTTAAGATTTTTTTTTTTTTGAGAGAGAGAGAGGGAGGGAGAGAGAGAGAGAGCACAAGCAGGGGGATTGGCAGGCAGAGGCAGAGGGAGAAGCAGGTTCCCCACTGAGCAAGTAGCCAATGCGGAACTTGATCCCAGAACCCTGGGATCATGACCTGAGCTGAAGGCAGACACTCAGCCAACTGAGCCACCCAGGCGTCCCTCACACATTTTTTTTAACCTATCTCAATTAGTCCTGTTTCATTCCCCACAACTATGTCATAGCTGAAACCATTCTCTCTGTAGCTTACCTCCCACTTCAGAGAAAATACAGACCATCACATGTGATTTTTTTTGCTTCTGTAAGGGCCAAGGGCAGTTCAACCCAAGATGGGCCACTTTGGTGTGAACATTAAGTTAAAAACAATCCAAACCCAGCAGATTCAGAAAAAGCTCTTTACGTCTTCCTCAACTGCCTACTTTCCGAAGAAGAGAGCTAGTAACAAAGATTCCTCTTTACCTAAGAAACTTCTGTACATAAGAGGGCACCTGTGTTTTCCAAACACCCCTTTTCATCCTGCTAGTAGTCTTTCTCCACCCTTGGTATCCTCAGACCCTTACCCTCTCCTTAGCTCATATAAGTCTTATTGCCTGTTTTTGGAATTTCCATGTCTGTGTGGATTCTCCATACATACACTATTAGATTTGATTTTCTCCTGTTAATCTGTCTCATGTCAATTTGATTCTTACTCCAGCTGGAAGGACCTCAAAAGTCAGAGAAAATTCTTCCTCCCCAACACTTCCTTCCCTTCTACCTCTAAATCTATACCCATTCTTTCTTCCCTGTTTCAGATGAGAATCTACCTTTTACCTTGACTAAGGTCCATGCTGTTTCTTTTTTTAAAAAAAATCACATTTTTTTTTCTGGCTTCACAAGTAATCATATCCATATTGGAAAATTTAGAAATATAAGAAAACACACAAGGGAGAAAATAAAGTCACATATAATTTGACAAGACTTTAAAAGATTTTTAAAGGATGATCATTGCTAACATTGTAAACTCTTTGTTTTTTCCATGCATGATTGTATGTATCTTTACAGTAAATATTTTTTACACACTGGAAATTATTCCATACATACTATTTCATGCATCTCCTTTTCCTCTTACAATAGATCATGAATATTTTTTGCATGATGGCTACTCTGTTTTGTTTTTTTTTTAATTGAGAGAAAGAGAGAAAGGGGTGGGGAGGGGGAGAGGGAGAGAGAGAATCTTAAGCAGATTTCATGCCCAGTGCAGAGCCTGACATGGGGCTCAATCTCATGACCCTGAGATCATGACCTGAGCTGAAATCAAGAGTCAGATGCTTAACCAACTGAGCCACCCAGGCTCCCCATGGCAAATATTCTACAATGAGACTTTTAAAATAATTTTTGAAAGTTAAGAATCACTTTTGTAGGTTTTTTTTCTTATTTTAAAAGTAGTGTGTACTCATTGTAGAATAATCAGAAGATACAGTTAAAAGGAAGAAAAACTTAGATACCTATAATCCCACCTTTGAGGTATGACCAGCTAACATAATTTCATATAAACCTGTCTTATAAAAATAGGTTCATAACCAGCTGACAGAATTTTATATAAAATCTATCTTATAAAAATAGGTTCAGCCAGGCATCGTTATTTATTATTTTTGATATGCAAATGTTACCCCATTTAATCCTCATAACACCTTTATTTTTAATTTTTTTTTAAATTATTTTATTATGTTATGTTAGTCACCATACATTACATCATTAGTTTTTGATGCAGTGTTCCATGAGTCATTGTTTGCATATAACACCCAGTGCTCCATTCAATACGTGCCCTCCTTAATACCCATCAACAGGCTAACCCAATCCTCCTAACACCTTATGTGGTTGCTATTGTGATGATAATCTCCATTTCCTAGATGAGGAGAGGGAGGCCCAGAGAAGCTAAGTAACCTGTCCAAAGTTACCTAACAGTTAGCGGCAGAATTGGGATATGGACCAAGGCAGTCTGCCTCCAGAGGCTGGATGTGAACAACTCAGCTATAGAGCTCTCAACTTATAGAGAACATCTTTCCATGTCGGTAAATATCACTCTCCTGTGTCATGCTTGTAACGTTCTACCACACCTCAAATATTGAGTTTTGTTTTCTCATGGTTCTTTTAAGATTTTCTTTTCCAATTAATAGTTGCATAGGGAATTACTTTCCTGCTGTGAAGGGATTCTCATTTCAGTTTTTTCCAAATGGTTAACCAATGATCCGAGTTTTATTTATTGAATCACTTAGCCTTTCTCCACTAATTTAAACTGTTGCCTTTGTTTTGGCTTCTCTCTTCTCTTGCTTTCTTTGGAAACTTGTTTCATTTAGTATCCACTCTCTCCCCTGGGTCTTGAGACTATGAGCTAGCTTTGAATTACCTATACATTTGCTTGGTTAATTGATTGATGTAGTTGTCCACTTAACAAAATTTATAGGGGATTCAATAGTGAATAAGATTTTAAAAACTTTCCTGGGACTGACAGTCTATAGATGTATAAGACACTTTCACAAAACACTTAAATGTCATATTTACAATGTGCCAGTCCCTGTTTTTAGTGATTCACAAATACTATCTCTTTTAATCCTCGTAGCAAATCTATCAGGTAGGTGCTGTTTTTATCTCCATGTTTCATGGGAGAAAATGAAGCATGGAGCGGTTAAGTAACTTGCCCAAAGCCTCTTAGCACATAAGTGGGGAACTGAGGAGAGTAAGTAGCCAATTCCCAGTTAATGCAGTAAGTGTTAACTTATCATGGGGGAAATACAGGATTCTGCGGCAGCTCTTAGCAAGGGCACTTGGAGCCATGACACTGAGGAAAGACTTTTGCAGGGAGTGCGTCCAAATGATTCCTGAAGAATGAGAAGTAGTAGGCTGGTGAAGGGGAACTGGGAGTGCACTTGAAGGGAATTTTAACTGCAGTCTAAATTAAGAGGAGACACTGAGCGCTTTAAACAGGAGAGAGATTACTCTAGTTGCCACATGGGAGATGGGTATCAAGGGCACAAGGGTGTGGGCAGGGCAAAGGGTTGGAGGGGCTGTTCTAACAATCTTGGTGAGAAATGATGTTGCCTTCAGAGCAGTAGAAATTGGATGGAGAGAAACAAGTGGACTCAGGTGTTCCCTTGAAGGAGTTGGATTGGCTGGGTAAAGAGGAGGGAAGTCAGTGATTATGACCTGGGTCTTGGCTTAACCAATAAATCTCCATATTACCATCTTATGCCTGTGATGAAAATGTGGATAATAAATCAACTCGCCTTAATATGCAGAGAAGAAAAGATAACTTGCCTCTGGTCTAATCATTACACTCCTATGACTTCCCCCTTTAGCACTCACTAAACCCTCACTGAGGGAGGGCTGCAATGTTTATAAACACGGCAGATGTTAAGAATATTATCGCTGATGATGGGATTAGGCACAAAACAAACATTTTTTTGCAGCTTTACTGAGATATATTTCATACACCATAATATTCACCCACTGAAAGTATTTACTTCAGTGGTTTGTAGTATTTTCAGAGTTGTATAGTCATTTACCACAATCTAATTTTAGAACATAGTCCATACCTCAAAAAGAAACTCTGTACCCATTAGTAGTCCCTCCCTGTTCCAGTTTCCCTACCTCACCCCCACCCCAGGCAACCATTAATCTGCTTTCTGTCTTTGGATATGTCTATTCTGGACACTTTGCACAAATGATGTCATAATATACAGTCTTTTGGGGCTTGCTTCTTTCACTGAGCATAATGTTTTCAAGGTCCCTCCTTGTTAAAGCATGCGACGGTACTTCATTTCTTTCAATGGGTGAATAACATTCCGTTGTATGGCTATACCATGTTTTGTTTATATATTCATCCTTTAATGGACATTTGGGTTTTTTCCACTTTTTGGCTAGTAAGCATGATGCTTCCATGAACACTCATGTACAGGTTTTTTGCATGGGCATGTGTTTGTCAGAGTCACCGGACCACTTTATATTCTGACCAGCAGCGTGTGAGCGTGTTAATGTTTCCACATTCTCTTCAACATTTGTTACTCTGTCTTTTTCACTTTAGCCATTCTGGTGGGGGTGAAGTGGCATCTCATCACAGTCTTAGCTTGCATTTCTCTAATCACTAATGATGTTGAACAATTTTTCATGTGTTCATTAGCCATTTGTATATTTTTCTTTGGGTAAATGTGTCTACAAATTCTTTGTTCATTTTTAAATTGGATTATTTATCTTTGTAAGAGTTCTTTATATATTGTGGATACAAGCCCCTTGACAGGTATGTGATTTGCAAATATTTTCCCCCACTCTGTGGGTTGTGCTTTCTTAATGATGTCTTTTGATACACAAAATTTGAAATTGACAAACTTCAATTTATTTATTTATTTATTTATTTTTGTTACTTATGCTTCATGAGAAACCATCGCCTAACCTAAAGTTAGGATTTGCTCCTATGCTTTCTGCTAAAAATTTTATAGTTTGAGGTCTTACATTTAGGTTATGATCCATCTTGAGTTAATTTTTGCATATGGTGTTAAGAAAAGGCTCAAATTCATTCTTTTGATGTGGATATCCAGTTGTTCCAGAACCATCTGTTGAAAAATTTCCCCATTGAGTTATCTTGGCATGCATAAGTTAAAATTTGTTCTTTATACCTTCCTTTTTTCCCCAAAATTATCCCCCCAGAAGGGAAGAAAAAAAGAAAGAAAGAAAAAAGAAAACCAAATCCATAATCATCTTCTTCTTCTTCTTCTTTTTAATGGAAGACACAGTAGGTTTTGCCTGAGTTAGATTTAGCTGGGTATCTTTTCTGACACCAGATCACACCATCCTTTTATCTTTTGCTCATTATTGAAACAGCCAGTCTCCTCTCAAGTCCTACTGTTTTAGAGTTCGTGACAGTAGAACTGTCTGGTGAATCTTAGCTACACAAGTAAAGTGGAAGTCTCATAAAAATAGCTAAGAATTTTCCCAAGGACTTTATGTGTCAGATATATGGGAGAAGTTACTCTTGTGCTGGGGCAGGAAACAAATGTAGTTTAGCTGCCTAAGTTATTTGGTTATAATGCCAAGGTTGGTTTTTTTTTTTTTATTTTAAGTAGTTTTAAGTAATGTCTATGCCCAACGTGGGGCTCAAACTCATGACCTTAAGATCAAGGGTCACATGCTCCACCAACGGAGCCAGCCAGGCGCCCCCATAATGCCAATTTTTAAAATGTTTTCTGTACCCCTGAAACTAATAATACATTATATGTTAACTAACTTGAATTTAAATAAAATCTAAAAAAATAAGATGTTTTCAAGGTTTATGAGGAAGGATATAATGTTTGGTATTATACATTTGCCAAATGAAACTTTAAAAATACTTAAATCCTTCTGATGACATTGTGGTATGGTCAACTGCATTAGTCTTTTTAAGCGAACCATGGTGATATGAAACATACTGAAAGTTCACCCGGTAATATCTTTTGGAAAATAGCCTAAGGAAATATTCTAAGAGAATTAAAAAATACAAAGATGTGTCATTTATAATGGGCAAAGACGGAAAAATATTTCAAGGCCCAAGAAGCAGAGGATGGGTAAACAACCTATATTTGACAGGAAAATGCTATAGAACCCTAACTACTAACGATGGTTATTACAGTGTGGTGCGGTAAAATGTACGAATGCATATACTAATGTGAATTGAGCAAAATGGAATGTGCATATATACCTGGACTGAAAATGGTCTAAGGATGGCTGGAGGCTGACAGATTTCAAAATTAATTTAGCGCAGTATTGATGTCTGGTAGATTTCTTTCCACAGCACACACACACAAATCTGCTTGCATGTAAAATGGAAGTGAAAACAAGCTTTCTGAGGGCCTCTGTATTTCTGCAACATATCTTTTTCTTAATTATTTCCTAATTCATTGAATTCTTATTTTAATATCTGGGGGGGAAGAATAAGCACTTGGAAACAAGAAATTAAAGATTTCTCAGAATTCAGCTGTGGAAATTATTATTCCCGAGGATGACCAATTGCTTAATGAAGCATTTTTCTTTGATGCTTGATGGGGCATGCCGAGAACGTGTCTGCCCATAATTTGGGCTGAGGTAGCGTCAACTGTTGATCTTGGGCATTGTGCGGTGTATTCATTTCCTGGGGCTGCCGTGAACAAAGTACCACAACCAGGGCGGTATTAAACAACAGAAACTTACTCTCTCATGCTGCTGGGGGTTAGAAGTTTAAAACTGAGACGTCAGCAGGGTTGGTTCCTTCCGAGGACTCTGAGGGAGAATCTGCTCGTGTCTTTCTCGCTTCTGGTGACAGTTGTCTTTGGTGTGCCTCGTCTTGACACGTCACTCCAGTCTCCGCCTCTGTCTCCCCTACATTCTGTCTCTGTGTCTTCCTATAAGGACACCAGTCATATTGCATGACAGGCTCACCTTACTCCCCTATGGCCTCATTTTAAGTTAGCTAATCACATTTATAATAATACAGTCACATTTCCAAATATGATCATAGTCGGAGATGCTGTGTGTTAGGACTTCAACAGATTTTTTTAAGGGGACAAAATTCAACCCATAGCAGGTGGCCTTGGGGTTAATTTAATTAATGTACTGTTCTGATTAATTCCAAAACAAAACCTCAGCTTCCCATGACCGGCCTTAGGGGGATCCGCTCAGGAACAGTGCTTCACAGTGGGGGAATGGTCCCAGGAAAGTGGGACAGATTGCTCTAGTAGGCTGTTGACCTTTCTCCCTGAGAAGGTGACCTCACTTCTGGTTGACCATGGCTGTGATGGTTAAGCCCAGTGGGCGAAGACAGAGGCTGGCGTGTGGGGAATCTCTTGGTTTTATGTTTCCACACATTGGAGAAATGCTCCTGTCGTCATTGCTCCTTCACTCGGACTCCTCAGTGGGTGAAGAGTGACTTAGCTGATTGGTGTATTTGAAAGATGGCTCCGAGCATGCTCCATGGAGCCCCTTTCCCTCCCCTTTGGAGCCAGCTGCCTGCATGTCCTGCATTTTTTTCACACATGAAATTGTGCTGGGGCAATGTGCTCTGGGGGAGGCCAGTGGTGGTCCAGCGCTGCTTTTGACCGGGTGGGTGAGTCTGCCTCGTGCTGGAGGGTCGGGATCAGCCTATCACTTGGTCCACAGACGTAAGGCACACTCTCCAACCTGGCCTTTTCCTATCCTGCAAGTCTGTCTGCATTTCCAGTACTTTAGGTGATGTTTTGGTTTTCTTCTGCCTGCCTCCTGTGTCTAAGTCTCAATCGGATCCAAGTTCAGGGAGAAGGAAGAGATGCCTGTCTAGGTTTCCTTGAACTTCCAGAAAAGGATGCAGTTCTGTCAGATATGCCCTCTGCCCTGGAAGAACCGGGTGCAGAACCCCCACACACAGGTACGGTAGGGCGGACGCAGGTTATGACCCTCCAGCTCCCAAGCTCTTCCTCTGCGCACAGTCCGGAGAGAGGGGCAGGGTGTGCTGCAGCCCAAAAAGGGGCAGCGGTGAGAATGAGGTTTATCAATGAGCAAACATTTAAGGAGAGTCTGGTCTGGGCAAGGCGCCATCCCAGTCCCTGCCAGGAACACAAAGAGCCAGAAGGCAAACACGGTCCATCCTCAATGGATTTACAGTCTTGTTGGAGCAAGAGGTGCATAAAAAAGACAAGTTACATTACAAGACAGGATGTGGTCAGTGCCGGTGAGTTTTAGGGGCCATTAAAGTGCCATAAAAATTCCGAAGAGGACGAGAACACTTTGGGACACAGCGCCGATAAGAAACGGGGGGGGGGGGGGAGATACTTGTTGGAGAGGCGAATTTTCCAGGCCAGGAGTACAGTGTGTGAAAAGGGCCTGAATTCAGAATGTTAATGATATTTTAGTAAACAATTTGAGCAACACTGAAGGAGTCCCTGTTGTGTCAAAAGCCAGGAGACGAGGCGGATACAGCGTAATGTGGTAGTCAGACGGGCAGGCTCAGCCCCCAGCCCCGTAACCTGGGGGTTTTCAGCTCAGACTCTTATGATTGGCATGCTCCGGGGCAAGTCACGTCACCCCTGCATGCCTCAGTTTCCCCGTCTCTGTGCTGAGCGCTGTCATAGGCACCGAGGATACAGCAGTAAGGAAAGTCCCTGTTTATTTCATGCTTGCTGGAGGCATAGGTGGTGTTCTAAGCACTTTTTCTGTGCTAATTCATTTAATCCCCAGAGTGACCCAGTGAGGTGGGTACTTTTATTGGAAAGTGTGGTCCAGAGAGGCTGAGCCCTGTGGACTAGGTCTCACAACGAGCAAGAAGCAGAGGCAGAATGCACACTCCAGAGGTCTAGCACCAGAAGCCATGCTTTGAACCCCTGTGCTAAGTTGCTTTGAAGTGGAAGGTTCACTGAAGGTTGTGGCAGGGGGGATATGTGATTGCATAGCGTGGTGATGACCTTGAGCACTAGAGTAAGGAAAATCAGAACATCTCTCAAGTGGAGTTCTTTCCAGTTTACTGCTTTGCTGCTTGAACAAGTTGTTTGGATGTAAAATGATGGGTTCCATGTGGCCACTGAAGGCCTTGCAGGAGAGAGAAGTTTAAAAAAAAAAAACTATTTTAAGATTTTTCTTGTGGTTCTCCTGTGATATAAATTGTGGTTTGCGGAGGAGATAGTTCAGAGGTAACGGGGGGGGACTCGTTAGAAGGGAATGATAAGCCTAGATCGAGGGCAGGTTTGAACAAAAAGGAAGCGGCAGAATTGAAAGACACTCCTAAAGGATGAATATTAGGTCCAGGAAAAATGTTTAACACACCAGTCTATTCCAGGATTAATGCCAGAGATACGCAGTGCTGTGATTTTTAAAGGACTCTGCAATCACTACCTAATTGATCCATCCCACTGGGAGGCACACTTATCATTAAAAGGAGGCAGCTGATTTCAAAGCTTCATACCCTTCCTTCACAGTTCAGCTTTACATTTGGTTTCCAGAGTAATATGTGTTGCCTGGAGAGCTGGGGGAAAAAGGAACCTCATGTTCGTTTTCTGTAGTAGGTTTTGAGCTTGTAGCTGCTTATTCCTTAAGCATTAGAAAAGCAATACCTTACAGCTGAAACAGGAGATTGTAGACTGGAATGTATAAAAAGGTGATAGAAATCTTCTGGCTTCTGTGAGCTCTATGAAGATCTCTCAGTTTAAAGAATGATGTACATCTGCTCATCTTCAAGAGAGAGATCAGAATGTCAATAGCTATATTTGCTTGAGGACGCAAGGGAGATTCAGTGATCTGGAAATGGAAGAGGGACTCAAAATATTTTTGTTCTGATTGAGGCCAGGTGGGAGAGAATTTGAGCTCCAAATCCCACTGGGGCAGGATTATCTAATCTTCTTGCCCTTAACCCCTTTGTTTGGTTGGTATGGAGACTTCAGCAGAGATCGCTTGGGTTCTTCACCCCACTTCCCAAACCTACCACACAGGGCAATAGTTAGCAAACCACATGAGGAAAAGACAATGCTTATTCTTTTCATAAAAACTTCAGCATAGTCTCAAATCTCCAGAGAATCCTAAGAACAAGTGTAAAATTCGAATACTACGCAGCTGGGACTCCTGGGGGGCTCAGTCTGTTAAGTGTCTGCCTTCGGCTCAGGTCATGATCCTGGGATCCTGAGGTCGAGCCCCGTATCTGGCTCCCTGCTCGGCGGGGAGTCTGCCTCTCCCTCTGCCTGCCGCTCCCCCTGCTTGTGCTCCCTCTCTCTAACAAATAAAATATTTTTTTAAAAAAGAATACTACACAGCCATTTACAAAATGTGCTAATGTGTACATGCTACTGGGTAAGGCATTTCACTGAGAAGACAAGGATAAAAATGTCTCTGATGGAATTTGTATCGGAAAGAAAAGAGGCAAGCTGCAGAAGAGTTTTGTATGGCACGATCCTATTTTGTTTAAAAAAAGGTGTATGTATGTATGTGTGTTTGTGAACGCATGGGAACGTCTGTGTATTTATCTTCCTTGGGATTCATTTAGCTTCTTGGGTGAAATATCCATCTGTTGCGGAAAATTCTCATACCTTATGTTTTCTTCTTCTAAATTTTTATTTTGAACGATTAGAGATTCACAGGGAGTTGCAGGAAATAGCACAAAGAGGTCCTGTGGACCCTTCTCCCAATTTCCCCCAGTGGTTACACTCTGCATTGACACCAGCACAGTAGCAACTCCAGGAAATCCGACGTTGGCGCAGGATGTGTGTGGTCCTGCGTGGTTTCACTGATTCCTGCAACAACCACTGCACCGAAGCTGGAGCACTGGTTCAGTCCCCAGAAAGGTCCTCTGCTGCCACCTCTTTCCAGTCACTCAGACCTCCCTCCCCCTCCAGTCACTATTCCTAATCCCTGGCCGCCACCAACCTGGCATCAAATGTTTGACAACAGTCGAGAATGTTACACGAATAGGCCCACGGTGCATGTCCTTTGGAGATTGGCTTTTTTCACTCAACACGTTGCCTTGAGATCCATTCAAGTCCTTGTGTGCATCACCGGTCCCTTCATTTTTGTTGCCGAATAGTCTCCCATGGTTGGCTGAACCACAGTTTAACCATTCACCTAGGACAGACGTCAGTAGGTTGTTTTCTAGTTCTTGGCTACTATGAATACAGCTGCTATGAACATTTGTGTCCAGGTGGTGTGTGGACGTAAATTTCAATTTCTGTGGAGTAAATGCTGAGGAGTGGGTCATGTGGCAAGTGTGTGTTTAGCTTTTTAAGGAAATGCCAAATTAATTTCTGGAGTGGCTGTACTGTTTTATAGCCCCCCGACCCCCAAGCAGTATGTGAAATATCCAGTTTCTCTACATCTCTGCCAACATTTGGCATTGTCAGTTTTCATTTCAGCTGTTCTAATACATGAGTAGTGAGAACTCATCTTAGTCTTGCATTTTTCCTAATGACAAGTGATGTTGAACACCTTTTTATGTGTTTATTTGCCATTTATAAATCTTTTTGGGGGAAGTAGCTGCTCAAACGTTTGCTAATTTTTAATAGGTTTTTATTTTCTTACTTTTAAGTTTTGAGAATTCTTTGCCCTATTGTTTGCTCTCTTGCTTGAACCACTGGTTTTTCTTGAGATTTCATTCATGGAAATTACTTGAGGCTCTGGACAAAGGTGGGTTTCCTTCAGAATATTGTTTCTGCCAGTTACCTGGAGTCACAATCAGCTTGGACTCTTCCAAATTAAAATCTTGGCTTGAAGAATTTTGATACCTCCAGGTGTTATGAATTTTTCCTGCCAATCCTTATTAGGACCAGGTTCTGGTTCTAAATCCTCATTTTTTTCCCTTTCCTCTTGTAAGTTTGAAGGTTCGACATAATTCCTAGTCTTCCCAGAGCGGTGGGTGTGGGGATAGGGTTGGAGAGCTGGCTTATTTCCATTTCACTCTTATACTGAGAGTGAATCCTTTGGGATCTCAGCTTTATATGTGGTAGAGTTGGTGGGGGGGGAGATCTATTAAATCTTGGGCAGGCCCTGGGTTTTGTTTGCTCTGTGAATATATTTCTTTCCTTAGATAATTTTTTCAGTCATGAGATTATGGGAAATTATATTCGACTTTCTTTTTATATGTTTTCAATTTTTAAAATTAATCAAAAATATTAAAATGAAACAAATTTTCAAAATGTGAAAAAAACACGCCTGAAATGCTTTTTTTTCAAAGCTAATGTTAATGAAAGATAGTGACATATCCAATTGTATTTAAATTTCCTACTTAATAAACGGCTAACAGTAGGGCAGAATGGAACAGTTCTGGGGATCAGAAACCTTCTTTTGGTAAGTGTTTCTAATAAAGAGTAGAGGCGTGCCTGGCTGGCTCAGTCAGGAGAGCATGTGACTCTTGATCTTGGAGTTGTAAGTTTGAGTTGGGCATAGAATTACTTAGAAAATAAAATCTTAAAAAAAAAATAAAGAGTAGAGAAAACGTGAAGTCTGAAGCCTTTCTGGAGAAGAAGGGAAGAAGGAGGCAATCTAATAGAAGAAGGGAGTGTTGCTCTTATACTGGGGAGCAGAGTTACCTATCCAGGAAAAGTGTGTATTCGTTTTCTATGGCTGTTGTAACAAATGATCACAAACTTAGTGGCTTAAAACAACACAAATTTCTTACTTTACAGTTCTGGAGGTCCAAAGTCTGAGCTGGATCTCAGCGGGCTGAGAGCAAGCTTTCAGCAGAGCCACAGAAGGCTCCAGGGGACAGTCATTTCACTTACCTTTCTCAGCTTCTAGAGGCTGCTTATGTTCCTTGGCTTATGGGCTTCTCCTATCTTCCAAACCAGCAGTGGGTCTCATGGGATATTCCCAGATAATCTCCCCATCTCGAGGTCAGCTGATTAACATCCTTCATTCTATCTGCAATTGTAATCCCCCCTTACCATGCAACAAAACGTATTCACCGGTTCACCGGTCTTGTGGGTTAGGACATGAATATCTTTGGTGGGGTGCGGGGGGGAGGGTGGTGGCACTATTCTGCCTACCTTAGAGGGAAGAAGCTTTTAGGTCATTTGGTCTAATTAAGAGGCTGAATGCTTTTACAAATTACCTGTAGATCTGTGAAGCAAAACACACAAAGACAAATATACAGCTAATGAATTATTATAAGGCAGACACTATCCTAACTTCTTCCCTAGGTCTAGAAGCGAAACTTTGGCAGCCCCTGCAGAAGTACCTCCATGTACCCTGCCCCTATCCCGACCGGTACTTTCAAAATTACGTATCACGTGGTAGACACAACGTTCCATAAATTAATTCTCCTGTGTCTGGCAAGGGTTTCAAACCTTGGAAATTTGTAGGATCTTGGATTATGACAGTGGAACGAACTGGGTACCTTGAAACTTGTGCAAAATTAACTGGCAGGAAACAGGTTGCCTCATTACAGAAAGAGTGGGATTGTGTGAAAAGCATCAACGGGAGTATACAATCTTTCTTTTCCCTTCCTTGGCTCTGGTTCAATTTCTTCTCTTTAGCTACAATTTCTTCTCAGAGAAGGAGCCAGGCTGTGAAACCATGCTTCCCATCTGAGGCTCTTTCCTTTCAGTGTGATGCTCAAGACCTCAACCTGGCGCCCAGAATCAGTCATAAAGTCATAAAGCCATTAAGCTCTCTGCAGGACCTGAGCTAATGCCTCCTGCAAAGCTCTTTATATAACAATAACAATATTATTAATAATATAATTAAGCTATACATGTAATTGAATGATTCTGGGAATAAAATAGTGAGGCAATTTCTGGGGGTCAATGAGAGTATGTTTCATATTTGAGCTACTGAAGTTAAGTCACCCCTGGGGAAACCACAAACCAGATTTGCATGGAGTTTTACTGAGTCTCATCATCCTTATTATTATGGTCTTAAGTTTGCAAAATTACCTAATCCTAGCCCCAAATGTTTTAATACTGGGTTTTTGATCCTTGTATCAGACAGCTGGGATGCCACGTGTTGGGGCCCTGCCGAGTTGGGAAATTATACATTTGATGATTATGAAATTGGTCTTGATTGATTTAATCACTGTAATCATTGGCATTGTGCAGATATGCAACCGGGAAGTTTTCATTCCAACAATTACACACGATGAAGTCAAGTTATGTGGGAAGCTCATCCCTGTGTTAATTTCTGTCTAAATGGGAAGAAGGATGAAGAGAGGGCAGGGTATGGCGCTGCCGGGTGAACCCACATGACGCAGCCAGGCAGTCCCTGTGCTGTACCTGGTTTTCTCCGGACTTGGCCATGGCAAAGAAGTTGTATCTAATTGAATAGATACTTATGTCATTATCCCTCAAGAGGATTAACAGGCAGAATATCTGGCCTATGGTAGGAACTCCATAGATTTTAATTTCTGTCCCCATGACATCCTTTAAGGGGGTGCAAGGTGGTGTGGAGTGGTGGGCTTCTCTTCCTTTCTAACTACCCCTCACTCTAAATCCCCCGGTGGTGGGCTGGAGGGGAGCTGGAATGCCCTCCTCCCTCCTAGTTCTGTTGATTCAAGTTGCTGACCGAACAAAGGAGTGTCTCCCCATTGGGAACTAGGGGAGCTAGTCAGTCTTTGGGGAGGGCTTTGAATAGAGCCAGCAGAGCCTAAAACATTCTCCTCGTTATTGTATCTCAGAACTCCGGCTAGGGAAGGAGCATGCTGCAGCTTGGAAAATCTGCTCCTTTTCACAGATTCTGGATCATGAAGTGGAAGGAGGCGGTGTGTGGGAGGGTAGGAGTGACAGAGAAGAGAGAAGGATCTGGGGATCCTAGTTTGGTTTAAGCTGTCGTCCAAACGCAGAGTCGTGGACGAAGACACACTGCCCACTGCCACCATACACAGAACCACAGCGTGGTAGGAGGAAGGAGGACTCTGGGGACCATCAGCTCCAACCCCTTCATTCTGATGAGGAATGGGGACCCGGTGAGGATGACCAAGGTCACACGGTGGGTGAGAAGGCGAGCGGCCCCCGCACGTACTTCCCAGGTGACTCGCTGCACCTGCAGATCCATTTGTAACCTACACTTGGCCCCTCTTCTAATTGGCCGAAAGCTTCCATTAGGGCAGAAGTTACCGGATGAATAGAAAGAATATATTAGTTGTTTTCCTGTGAGATAATACAGAATCTGGTTTAATCCTCCAGATAGCCCTGTACGGTAGATAGGTTCGCTATTGTCTTTTATGGGTGAGGAGATGGAGGTTTCAGAGATGTTACGTGATTTAGGGATTAAGTGGGTGGGACTAGAATCCAGGTCCTTCGGTCCTAGACCCAGGGCCACACATCTCAGATGGAAGACCCCAATCCTGCCACATCCAGTGAACCTGCAGACATCACACCTGATCCCTCTACATCAAAGGCCAATTTCAGTTGCCTTGCGTGCATCTGACAAGGATTTTGAGGCCTCTTCTGCCTGGGGGAGCATCTTTGGGGTATTTCTGGCACCTGCTCCTGATGGTGTGGCTCCCTGATGAGGACAAGCACCATCTACACCAGCCTCCAGCTGGGAGTGGTTCTCAGCTAGGGCACTGGTGCTCCTGGGGACCTTTGGAAATGTCTGGAGACATTTTTCATGATCCACATGAATAACACCCAGTGTACTGAGATTGGAAGAGAGACTGGGGAGACGCTGTGGGTGCCTATTGAAAGAAGTGTGGGGCAGGGAGAAGGGAGGAAATTTTGAAGCCCGGAAACATTGTACTGATTTTCAGTAAGGGCAAAAAAGTGTCCATTTTAACTGAGTCTATGGTGTTATCGTGCGGTGGTGAGGGGCTCTCACTCTGCGCTCAGATGGCCTGGGTTGCAGTTCTGGCGTTACCATCAACTAACTCTGTGATCTTGGGCAAATTACTTGGCTTCTCAAAGCCTCAGTTGCCCCATCTGAAAATGTGGGCAATGACAGTGCTCACTTCACTGTGCTAGCATGACAAAGTTCCAGAGCAGTGCCTGGAGCGTGGTCAGAGTGAGCGACGACAGTCTTGTTGCTGTTGCCTTGGCAGTAATCACTGAACAAAATACTAACATGGGCTATGAAAGGGAGGATCCCTTGAGGCTTAGAAGCAGCAGCAAATACCAGTAGGGAAGGTGGTGCTCACCATGGTTAATAATAGATTGAGGACAGACTCTTTCCATTTAGAGGGGACACTCGCCACAGTGAAGATGTGGGCTCACCGGCAATAAGCCAGCCTGACGTCACTGCTCTACTTGCCAGGGAGACTTGGATCGGGGAGCCCAGGGAGACATGTGGCATCTGGGCTCAGAAGTCACTTCAGGATATCCACATGCATGGGATGGAGACATATGCACTGATACAGGGATGATCGAGCTGGTTAGGACGAGCTGAATGCCCACCGGGAAGGAACTGGCAGCCCGCTGTGGCTCTTTCCTATTACTGGCCCTTTCAAAGTTTTAATCACTAGTTTAGAATGTATATTTTGCAAATTTATTTTTGGCAGCATTATTTTTCTCCCTACGCATCGTTAAGAGAAAGCCCAGGATACAAAAGACGAAAGAAGCGCTTCTCTGATTGAAGCATCGAGGGACACTGGAGAGGGTATGCTTCATTTCCCGAAGGAGCTGTGGAAGCTTGAGGACTCTGAGCTAGACGGAAGCATGGAGCCCACTCTTGCCAGATTTGCTGATCGGAATGCATGAAGGCAGTGACCCTGCTGGGCTGGCTTGGAGCACGGGCTCCAAAGCTGTAGGAAGCGAACTTATGGCAAACTGCTTAAGAACTCGGCCTTTGAAGTCAGCAAACAAAGGTGTGCCTTGGAACAAGGTAATTAACTGCCAAGGCTCAGTTCTTCTATTCGAAAATGCGGATGGTAATTGTACCTACTTCATGGGGTGTCTGTGAGATTCAAATCGAAATAATAATGAACATAGAGCTTTTGACATATTATTATTAATATGACATGTTATCAGGGTAAAGAAAAAATTCTGTATTTGGATCCTACCAAGGTATGCAGAAACGCAGAGATGGAGTTCATTAGCAATTCATGTACAAAAGAAAAAGTAGGCATTTTAGCTGACGATGAAACTTGGTGTTAACAGTCAACTATACCATAGCCAGCCACAGAAAAGCATGAAAGCAATCTTAAACTGCATAGCTTAGAAAATTTCCATCTGACTTCCCAGTAAAGCCCTCCAATCCTGGGAGCTCCGCTCTGATAGGGAACGAAGAGAGCTGGGTCGCTCACAGAAGGTTGGTGAAGGCCCCATACAGACTCCACAGTGCTTGAGGAACTGCTGGAGGCATCATGATGTTTATACCCAAAAAGACAAATCTTAGAGACATAGCATAGAGGTTTTCAGATATGTGGGTGGGCCTCGGGGATTTTGTAGTAACTCAAAGAGTGGGACTTTAATGGAGTAGATGTAAGCTCTGCACAACAAAGAACTCTCCGGGAATACGTTCTTTGTCCAGCAGCACAACAAACTGCCTCGGGAGGTAATAAATTCCCTGTCATTGGAGGTGTGCATGATTTGACAGGGTATATGATAGAAGGAACGCATGGGTGGAGGGGCTGGGTGATTCCTCAAAGCGCTTTCAACATTGAAAATGCTATGTTTTCCTAATAAGTTATGAAATGCTGAGTAATGCCTTTATCTTATGGGTGGAGATAGGGATAAGATCTCTTTATAGAAAACATCTGTTAGTGTGAATCCTGGGCCAGCACCCAAGCTGGGTGCAGGCTTGTTCATCTGCTGAGGGACTCAGGTACGTCTCAGCTCTTCGTCTGTCTTAGGCAGAAACTGGTGAATAAGTCGTGGAAGGAGAGGAAGGAAGGGAAGGAGGCATCTGTCAAAATATAGTCATTTGATCTGCATAGATATTTCTTCAGATAAGAGATTTAAGTAGCCAATTAGTGCATGAAAAGATGCTCAACATCATTATTCATCAGGGAAATGGAAATCAAAACTACAAGATACCACCTCACACCCACCAGGATGGTCACATCATACAGACGGATAACAAGTGTTGAGTAGGCTGTGGAGAAATTGGAACCCCCATGGGTTGCTGGTGGGAATGTAAAATGCTGCAAGAGCTTTGGAAAACCACTTGGCAGCTCCTCAAAAGTTACCATATGACCCAGCAATTCCATTCCTAGGTATAGACTCAAGACAAATAAAAACATATGTGAGCACAGGGTGGATGGAAGTGTTGAATCACTGTGTTTTACACCTGAAACCAATATAACACTGTATGGTAACTGGAATTAAAATAAAAACTTTAAAAAAAACGCCTATGTCCACATAAAAACTTGCCCAAGAATGTTCACAGCAGCATTATGTAAAGATTTTTTGGACAGGGGGTAAGTAGTCTCCACGCCCAGTAAGAAGCCCAACATGGGGCTTGAACTCAGGACCCTGAGATCAAGAGCTGAGCTGAGATCAAGAGTGGGACACTCAACCAACTGAGCCACCCAGGCGCCCCAGCATTACGTATAAGAGCCAGAAAATGGAAACAACTCAAAGGCCTGTGGGCTGTCGAATGGACAAGTAAATTGTGCTCTATTCACGCAACGCAAGCTCATTTGGCAAAGGGAATGAAATAATGACATGCGCTACAGCATGACTTTGAGAAGGCACAGCATGCACAGTACTATGCCAAAACCTTCAAACATGATGCAAAGTGAAGGAAGCCAATCACAAAAGACGACATATTACATGATTCTATTGATATGAAATGTCCAGAATAAGCCAATCTGTAGAGACATAAAGTAGGTAAGTGGTGGCCAGGGCCTGGAAAGAAGGGGAAGTAAGTGGTGAACAATAATGGGTATGAGGGGACGCCTGGGTGGCTCAGTTGGTTAAGCGACTGCCTTCGGCTCAGGTCATGATCCTGGAGTCCCAGGATCGAGTCCCACATCGGGCTCCCTGCTTGGCGGGGAGTCTGCTTCTCCCTCTGACCCTCCCCCCTCTCATGTGCTCTCTCTCTCTCATTCTCGCTCTCTCAAATAAATAAATAAAATCTTTAAAAAAAATAATGGGTATGAGGTTTTTTGAGGGGTGGAGGGTGGTGATGAAAATATTCTAAAATTGATTGTGCTATAGGTTGTACAACTCTGAATATACCAAAAGCCATCGAATTGTGTACTTTACATTGGTGAATTATACGGTATGTGAATTATAGCTCAATAAAGCTGTTGTATATTTTTCCCAAATAATAGGTATGTATATATGTATAATGTGTATGTATATAGGTACCTATATATACATGTACACATTCATTTGGAAATGCTACCAAACTACTAACTTTTGACTGTGAGGGAGAGCAGATTATGCCCAAAAGATACCTCTTTGGGGTACTGCTTCTTTTGAAATAAAGTTACAGAAGAAATAGCGGGTCTAAGAAAGATACTCTGACCCCTCTCTGCCCTCCTGATAGCAGGAAATAAATCTCCCATGTGAAAGGTACCCTCCCTGCATCAGGAGGCAGAGAGAAGCCCTGTCACCAGAGACAGAGAATTCAGGGCCAAGAAGGCCGTATAAACAAATCTTGTCACTAATTTACTACCCCACACTCAGATTTGTCTTGTCAATTTTTTCACAAATGGATTGCTTTTTTTTTTCTTATTTAAAAGGTATAAAAGCTGCCTGCTTGGGTCACTTCTTTGAGTCTCATCTTTCTATGAGCTCCCGTACATAGGTATGAAATTTAATTTCTTCTTCTCCCACTAATGTGTTTTAAGTCAACTTAATTATTAGGCCGGGCAAAGAACCTAAAAGAGAAGAAGTTGTCCTCCCCTACAACTGTGATAGTCCAACTACACATAAAGATTTTAGAACTATCTATGGCAAGTATAAAACAGAATGGGAAACATCCTTTAACAAAGAACTCTTCCAAATAAAATAAATAAATCAAAATTAAAAAGAAAAAGATGAACAGCACAGTAAAAAAAAAAAAAGTTGGGTAAAGGATACAATGTGCAAAAGAAGTACAGATGAACAAGAAACTCAGAAAAGCATCAAACTCCTTAACAGTTTTTGAGGGCAAATTGGCAGTATGCTAAGAGTCTCATAAATACTCATTCCTGTTGGGAATATCACATCTAGAATATAATAAGGAACAAGGAATATATGCAAACATAGTTCTGTGACATTGTTTATGATGGCAAAAAAATTGTTAACAATCCAATGTTTAACAATAAGGGTATGGTTGCATACATTATGATATATCCATACTTTGAATTATTGTGCAACCACTTAAATTATATTTGAAGAAGACCAAATTATGCTAGAAAATGCTTGCAATGTTAAGAAAAAAATTTAAAAACCCCACTGCATATATAGTATGAAACCAATTTTGTGGGAAATAAACCATACATATGGAAAAAATACACCACACCATGGTAGGATTACCAATGGTTTCTATTTTTTGCTTGAAACTTTTCCAAACATTCAAAAAGGTCTACAAGGAACATGGATTCCACTTTTTTGTATTTCTTTGTAATCATAATAAAGATAAATGTTAATTTAAACCAAGACATTTAGAACAGGAAGCAAACTACTAATTCTTGATTAAGAGCAAGGTCTATCTAGAACATTAGGGAAAATTGAGACCAAATATTTATCTCCAAAAAAAAAAAAAGGCAGGGTAGTTTCATATTATATTGTTCAAATATAAGAAAACTCAGGGAAATTATATTAATAAACACCCTCCGGTTTTGATAAGAACTTAGCGATGGGAGGTAGTAGTGAGGTCTAGCCACTAGCCCATCAGCAGTGGGAGAGTAACTATTGTTCCTGTTGAAAGACAGCTCTAATGTTTCAGGGGACTCTAGAAACACCTTTGAAATCCTAATTATTCAGTATGTAACTATTTTGAGAGCTAAAGTCTCAGAAAAAAAGTTAGAAGTGTTTATCCAGGAGTAAGATGGCGGAGGAGTAGGAGACCTGGATTTCGTCTGGTCTCAGGAATTCAGCTGAATAGGGATCAAACCATTCTGAACACCTACGAACTCAACAGGAGATCGAAGAAGAGAGTAGCAACAACTCTCTGAACAGAGAAGCGACCACTTACTGGAAGGTAGGACGTGCGGAGAAGTGAATCCGAGGCGATATTCGGGAGGATAGACGGCGGGGGAGGGGGCCTCCGTCGGCCGCTTCTGGCAAGTGCTAGAGCCGCGGAGCACAAAATCGGACCTTTTAGAAGCTGGCTCTGCGGAGGGACGTCGCTGCAGTGGCTAAGCGGGGGGTGGAACCCTCGCGGGACAGTGGGGTCTCAGGACCCTCGGGGTCACAGAAAAACCGGGGGTGCCTGAGTGCGGCAGAGCTCCCAGGGATCGGAGCGGGGAAGCCGGCTGCAGAGATGGAGCCGAGGCGCGGGCTCTCAGCTCGGGGTGGCCATAAACTGTGATCGGTGACAGTCGGGCCACTGCTCCTCCAGCAGGGACCCAACAGGCCGCAGATCCGGGGAGACTCCCCTTCCTCCCCCGGGAGGAGCGGCGCGGGAGCGCACCGCGGGGATCTGCTGGGTTTGGAGACTCCACACGGGGTCGGGTGCCAGAGATAGAAACGCTCGGTCACAGGCCGGGTGAGCACGGAGTGCGGCCGGAGACCGGGGACACGGGACTGACTGCTTTTCTCTGGGGGCGCACTGAGGAGCGGGGCCCCGAGTTCTCGGCTCCTCCAGGTAGAGATTGGGAGGCCACCATTTTCGCCCTGGTCCTCCAAAGCTGTGCCGAGAGCTTGCAGGGAACAAAATCTCCTGAGAGCAAACCCGAGCAGCTTGCTTAGCCCGGACTGACAAGGGCGGGGCAATTCAGCCTCCAGCAAAGACATTTGGGAACCACGGCAACAGGCCCCGCCCCCAGAAGATCAGCACGAACAGCCAGCAAGCCAAGACCAAGTTTACCGATCAAGGAGAACGGGAGAACTCCAGCGCTAGGGGAATCCTGCACATAGAATTCATGGCTTTTTTTTTTTTACCATGATTCATTAGTTTTTCAAAGTTAATTTTTTAACTGTTTTTTTTTAAATTTCTCTTTTTCCCTTTTTCAACCAACATCTTATCAATCCCTTTATTTATTTATTTTTAAAGATTTTATTATTTATTTGACACAGAGAGAGATAGTGAGAGAGAGAGCACAAGCAGGGGGGAGCAGCAGGCAGAGGGAGAGGGAGAAGCAGGCTCCTGGCTGCGCAGGGAGCCGGATGCGGGGCTCGATGCCAGGACCCCGGGATCATGACCCGAGCCGAAGGCAGCCGCTTACCCGACTGAGCCACCCAGGCGCCCCTCAATCCCTTTTTTTAAAAAAACATTTTTTATTTTTCATTTTTAGAGTCATATTTTATCCCTTCATAGTAGTTACTCTTATTTTTGGCATATATATATAAGTTGTTCTCTCTTTAAAATTTTGAGATACACTTTCTTCTAACAGATCAAAATATACCCTAAATCACTAGTGTACGGCTTTGTTCTAGTCTCCTGCCTGATCACATTCTCTCCCTTTTTTTTTTAAATCTTCTTCTTTCTTTTTTCAAACAACTTTTTATTGTATCAATTCCTTTTATAAAATCTTTTATAATTTTCATCTTTACAGTCATCTTCCATCCCTTCATTGTATCAACCCTTATTTTGTACATATATAAGTCTTTCTTCCTTTAAAATTTTAGGAGACACTTTTTTCTAACAGACCAAAATACTCCCAAAATCTAGTGTGTGGCACTGATCTATGCACTAGCCTGATCATATTTGATCATATTCGGGTTTTTTTGTATTGTTCTGTTTTTGTTTTTAATCTTTTTCTTTTTGGTTTTTTTCTTTCTTTCTTTCTTTTCTCTTTCTTTTCTCTTTCTTTCCCTTTCTTTTCCCCTGGTTTCAGGTCTTTTCTGATTTCTATAGAGTATATTTGCTGGGGACGTTGTTAACCTGTTAGCATTTTGTTCTCTCATTTATCTATTCTCCTCTGGACAAAATGACAAGACGAAAAAAATCACCTCAGCAAAAAGAACAAGAGATAGTACCGTCAGCCAGTGACCTACTCAATACGGACATTAGTACAATGTCGGACCTAGAGTTCAGAATCATGACTCTAAAGATACTAGCTGGGCTTGAAAAAAGTGGAAGTTATTAAAGAAACCCTTTCTGGAGAAATAAAAGAACTAAAATCTAACCAAGTCGAAATCAAAAAGGCTATTGATGAGGTGCAATCAAAAATGGGCGCACTAACTGCTAGGATGAATGAGGCAGAAGAGAGAATTAGCGATATAGAAGAACAAATGATGGAAAATAAAGAGGCTGAGAGAAAGAGAGAGAAACAACTACAGGATCACGAGGGCAGAATTCAAGAGATAAGCGATACGATAAGATGAAACAACATTAGAATAATTGGGATCCCAGAAGAAGAAGAAAGAGAGAGAAGGGCAGAAGGTATATTGGAGCAAATAATAGCAGAGAACTTCCCTAATGTGAGGAAGGAAACAGGCATCAAAATCCAGGAGGCACAGAGAACCCCTCTCAAAATCAATAAAAATAGGTCAACACCCCGACATCTAATAGTAAAACTTATGAGTCTCAGAGACAAAGAGAAAATCCTGAAAGGAGCTCGGGAGAAGAGATATGTAACCTACAATGGTAGAAATATTAGATAGGCAACAGACCTATCCACAGAGACCTGGCAGGCCAGAAAGAACTGGCATGATATCTTCAGAGCACTAAATGAGAAAAATGTGCAGCCAAGAATACTATATCCAGCTAGGCTCTCACTGAAAATTGAAGGAGAGATAAAAAGCTTCCAGGACAAACAAAAACTAAAGAAATTAGCAAACACGAAACCAGCCCTCCAAGAAATATTGAAAGGGGTTCTCTAAGCAAAGAGAGAGCCTAAAAGCAGCACAGATCAGAAAGGAACAGAGACAATATACAGTAATAGTCACCTTACAGGCAATACAATGGCACTAAGTTCATACCTTTCAATAGTTACCCTGAATGTAAATGGGCTCAATGCCCCAATCAAAAGACACAGGCTATCGGATTGGATTAAAAAACAAGACCCATCCATATGCTGTCTGCAAGAGACTCATTTTAGACCCAAAGACACCCCCAGATTGAAAGTGAGGGGGTGGAAAACCATTTACCATGCTAATGGACACCAAAAGAAAGCTGGGGTGGCAATCCTTATATCAGACAAACTAGATTTTAAAACAAAGACTGTAATAAGAGATGAGGAAGGACACTATATCCTACTTAAAGGGTGTATCCAACAAGACGATCTAACAATTGTAAATATCTATGCCCCGAACATGGGAGCAGGCACTTTTATAAGGCAATTAATAACAAAAGCAAAGAAACACATTGACAACAATACAATAATAGTGGGGGACTTTAACACCCCCCCTGACTGAAATGGACAGATCATCTAAGCAAAAGATCAACAAGGAAATAAAGACTTTAAATGACACACTGGACCAAATGGACTTCACAGACATATTCAGAACATTCCATCCCAAAGCAACGGAATACACATTCTTCTCTAGTGCCCATGGAACATTCTCCAGAATTGATCACATCCTAGGTCACAAATCAGGTCTCAACCGGTACCAAAAGATTGGGATTATTCCCTGCATATTTTCAGACCACAGTGCTTTGAAACTACAACTCAATCACAAGAGGAAAGTTGGAAAGAACTCAAATACATGGAGGCTAAAGAGCAACCTACTAAGGAATGAATGGGTCAACCAGGAAATTAAAGAAGAATTTTAAAAATTCATGGAAACCAATGAAAATGAAACCACAACTGTTCAAAATCTTTGGGATACAGCAAAGGCAGTCCTGAGAGGAAAGTATATAGCAATACAAGCCTTTCTCAAGAAACAAGAAAGGTCTCAAATACACAACCTAAACCTACACCTAAAGGAGCTGGAGAAAGAACAGCAAATAAAGCCTAAACCCAGCAGGAGAAGAGAAATCATAAAGATCAGAGCAGAAATCAATGAACTAGAAACCAAAAGAACAGTAGAACAGATCAACGAAACTAGGAGCTGGTTCTTTGAAAGAATTAACAAGATTGATAAACCCCTGGCCAGACTTATCCAAAAGAAAAGAGAAAGGACCCAAATCAACAAAATCATGAATGAAAGAGGAGAGATCACAACCAACACCAAAGAAATACAAACAATTATAAGAACATATTATGAGCAACTCTATGCCAGCAAATTAGATAACCTGGAAGAAATGGGTGCATTCCTAGAGATGTATTAATACCAAAATTGAACCAGGAAGAAATAGAAAACCTGAACAGACCTATAACCACTAAGGAAATTGAAGCAGTCATCAAAAATCTCCCAACAAACAAAAGCCCAGGGCCAGATGGCTTCCCAGGGGAATTCTATCAGACATTTCAAGAAGAATTAAGACCTATTCTCCTGAAACTTTTCCAAATAATAGAAATGGAAGGAAAACTTCCAAACTCATTTTATGGGGCCAGCATTACCTTGATCCCAAAACCGGACAAAGACCCCATCAAAAAGGAGAACTAGAGACCAATATCCTTGATGAACACGGATGCAAAAATTCTCACCAAAATACTAGCCAATAGGGTCCAAGAGTACATTAAAAGGATTATTCACCATGACCAAGTGGGATTTATCCCTGGGCTGCAAGGCTGGTTCAACATCCGCAAATCAAACAACGTGCTACAATACATTAACAAAAGAAAGAACAAGAATCATATGATCCTCTCAATAGATGCAGAAAAAGCATTTGACAAAGTACAGCATCCTTTCTTGATCAAAACTCTTCAGAGTATGGGGATAGAGGGTACATACCTCAATATCAAAAAAGCCATCTATGAAAAACCTACAGCGAATATCATTCTCAATGGGGAAAACCTGAGAGCTTTTCCCCTAAGGTCAGGAACGTGGCAGGGATGTCCACTCTCACCACTGCTATTCAACATAGTATTAGAAGTCCTAGCCACAGCAATCAGACAACAAAAAGAAATCAAAGGCATCCAAATCGGCAAAGAGGAAGTCAAACTCTCACTCTTTGCAGATGATATGATACTTTATGTGGAAAACCCAAAAGACTCCACCCCAAAACTGCTAGAACTCATACAGGAATTCAGTCAAGTAGCAGGCTATAAAATCAATGCACAGAAATCAGTGGCATTCCTATACACCAACAACAAGACAGAAGAGAGAGACAAGTCAAGGAGTCGATCCCATTTACAGTTGCACCCAAAACCATAAGATACCTAGGAATAAATTTAACCAAAGAGGCAAAGGATCTGTACTCAGAAAACTATAAAATACTCATGAAAGAAATTGAAGAAGACACAAAGAAATGGAAAAACGTTCCATGCTCATGGATTGGGAGAACCAACATTGTGAAGATGTCAATGCTACCTAGAGCAATCTACGCATTCAATGCAATCCCCATCAAAATAACATCCATTTTTTTCAAGGAAATGGAACAAATAATCCTAAAATTTGTATGGAACCAGAAGAGACCCCAAATAGCCAGAGGAATGTTGAAAAAGAAAAGCAACGCTGGCGGCATCACAATTCCGGACTTCCAGCTCTATTACAAAGCTGTCATCATCAAGACAGTATGGTACTGGCACAAAAACAGACACATAGATCAACGGAACAGAATCGAGAGCCCAGAAATGGACCCTCAACTCTATGGTCAACTCATCTTTGACAAAGCAGGAAAGAATGTCCAATGGAAAAAAGACAGTCTCTTCAACAAATGGTGTTGGGAAAATTGGACAGCCACAGGCAGAAGAATGAAACTGGACCATTTCCTTACACCACACACAAGAATAGACTCCAAATGGTTGAAAGACCTAAACGTGAGACAGGAGTCCATCAAAATCCTAAAGGAGAACACAGGTAGCAACCTCTTCGACCTCAGACTCAGCAACTTCCGAGAAACATCACCAAAAGCAAGGGAAGCAAGGGCAAAAATGAACTATTGGGATTTCATTAAGATAAAAAGCTTTTGCACAGCAAAAGAAACAGTCCACAAAACCAAAAGACAACCGACAGAATGGGAGAAAATATTTGCAAATGACATATCAGATAAAAGGCTAGTATCCAAAATCTATAAAGAACTTATCAAACTCAACACCCCAAGAACAAATAATCCAATCAAGAAATGGGCAGAAGACATGAACAGACATTTTTCCAAAGAAGACATCCAAATGGCCAACAGACACATGAAAAAGTGCTCAACATCGCTCGGCATCCGGGAAATCCAAATCAAAACCTCCATGAGATACCACCTCACACCCGTCAGAATGGCTAAAATTAACAAGTCAGGAAATGACAGATGCTGGCGGGGATGCGGAGAAAGGGGAACCCTCCTACACTGTTGGTGGGAACGCAAGCTGGTGCAGCCACTCTGGAAAACAGTATGGAGGTTCCTCAAACAGTTGAAAATAGAGCTACCATACGATCCAGCATTGCACTACTGGGTATTTACCCCAAAGATACAAATGTAGGGACCCGAGGGGGTATGTGCACCCCAATGTTTATAGCAGCAATGTCCACAATAGCCAAACTGTGGAAAGAGCCAAGATGTCCATCGACAGATGAATGGATAAAGAAGAGGTGGTATATATACACAATGGAATATTACGCAGCCGTCAAAAGGAATGAGATCTTGCCATTTGCAACGACGTGGATGGAACTGGAGGGTGTTCTGCTGAGTGAAATAAGTCAATCGGAGAAAGACATGTATCATATGACCTCACTGATATGAGGAATTCTTAATCTCAGGAAGCAAACTGAGTGTTGCTGGAGTGGTGGGGGGTGGGAGGGATGGGGTGGCTGGGTGATAGACAGTGGGGAGGGTATGTGCTATGGTGAGCGCTGTGAATTGTGCAAGACTGTTGAATCACAGATCTGTACTTCTGAAACAAATAATGCAAGATATGTTAAGAAAAAAGAAAAAGAAGAAGATAGCAGGAGGGGAAGAATGAAGGGGAGTAAGTCGGAGGGGGAGACGAACCATGAGAGACGATGGACTCTGAAAAACAAACTGAGGGTTCTAGAGGGGAGGGGGGTGGGGGGATGGGTTAGCCTGGTGATGGGTATTAAGGAGGGCACATTCTGCATGGATCACTGGGTGTTATGCACTAACAATGACTCATGGAACACTACATCAAGAACTAATGATGTAATGTATGGTGATTAACATAACAATAAAAAAATAAATAAAAATCAGGTTGGACCAATATAAAAAAAAAAGGAAGTGTTTATCCAACTGCATACAAAGCTTCCCTGCCCACCTCAATATATAGTCTAAAGCTGTTTAATCAGCAGTGGATTTTGGGATAGCCAGCTTAAGGTCAGTCAAAACTTGATAGATGTGTGGATAACCTAAGTTTGGTCAGGGCTCCCTGTTTATTCTGAAATGAACCTGGGAAGAAAAAGCAGTGTTCAGCTTGGTGAGCTTGAGTACTAGAGCTTCTCTGAAACTTCCAGAGTGAGGATTTGCTATCTCAGGATAAGTAAGAAATCCCTTTCAAGTGAAAAATGCTTCAAAAACAACCATATTGTCCAAATATGAATCTAGTGTGAAAGGGTCTTTCCCCTTTCTATACATCTCTGTTTGCCAGGCCAGTATATTGCAATCTCAAAACTATTTTTGCTAAACTGAAGGTTACCACCTGGATGGTTTTAGGCTCATCCTGTAACTTCTCTGAGACTGAATTCCCTCATTTTCAATAGCAGAGTGCTTTCAAATTTTGAAAATTACATAATTCACTGAAACTATCACTTTTATTCATGTACACATGCACATACCTCATAGAAATAGATAAATATGTCACATTTTAAATGACTGGCTTGGAATCAGAGTCTCATTTATACCAGAGATCTCTGAAGATGAAAGCCAATTGATATATGAAAAACCCACAGCTAACATCATACTTAATGGGGAAAAACTGAGAGCTTTCCCCCCAAGGTCAGGAACAAGACAAGGATGTCCACTCTCACCACTTTTATTCAACACAGTACTGGAAGTTCTACCCACAGCAATCAGACGTGAAAAAGAAACAAGAGGCATCTATATTGGTAAAGAAGAAGTTAAACTGTCACTATTTGCAAATGACATGATATTATACATAGAAAATCCTAAAGACTCCACCAAAATACTACTAGAAATAATAAATTCAGTGAAGTGGCAGGATACAAAGTTAATACCCAGATATCAGTAGTATTTTTTTATGCACTGATAATGAAGCAGCAGAAAGAGAAATTTAGAAAACACCACTTACAATTGCACCAAAGAGAATGAAATACCTAGGAATAAACTTATCCAGAGAGTTGAAAGACCTGTACTCTGAAAACTAGAAAACACTGATGAAAGAAATTAAAGATGACACAAATGGAAAGATATCCCATGCTCATGGATTGGAAGAACAAATATTGTTAAAATGTCTTTCTTACCCAAAGCAACTATAGACTCAATGCAATCCCTAACAAAATACTAACAGCATTTTTTACAAAACTAGAATAATACTAAAATTTTTGTGGAACCACAAAAGACCCTGAATAGCCAAAGCAATCTTGAGAAAGAAGAACAAAGCTGGAAGTACCACAATCTCAGATTTCAAGATACACAACAAAGGTGTAGTATTCAAAACAGTATTAGTATTGGCACAAAAATAGACACATAGATCAATGGGTCAGAAGAGAGACCGCAGAAATGAACCCATGATTATATGGTCAATTGATCTATGACAAAGAAGGCAAGAATATATAATAGAGAAAAGACAGCCTTTTAGTAAACGGTGCTGGAAAAACTGGACAGCTTCATGTAGAAGGATGAAACTGGACCACTTTCTTCTTTTTTTAAAAGATTTTATTTATTTATTTATTTGGGAGAGAGAGGGAGAAAGCACAAGCAGGGGGAGGGGCAGAGGGAGAGGGAGACGCAGACTACCTGCTGGGCAGGGAGCTGGATGTGGGGCTGGATCCCAGGACCCTGGGGTCATCACCTGAGCAGACACTCAACCAACTGAGCCACCCAGGTGCCCCAAAACTGAACCACTTTCTAACACCACACACAAAAATAAACTTAAAATGGAGTTTTGACCTAAATGTGAGACCTGAAACCATAAAAATCCTAGAAGAGAACACAGGCAGTAATTTCTCTGACATTGGCCAAAGCATCATTTTTCTAGCTATGCCTCTTAAGGTAAGGGAACCAAAAGCAAAAGTAAACTATTGGCACTACACATCAACACAAAAAGCTTCTGCACAGCAAAGGAAACCATCAACAAAAGGACAACCTATTGAATGGGAGAAGATAGGTTTGAATGATGTATCCAATAAAGAGTTAATATCCAAATATAAAAAGAACTTATACAAACTCCACATCAAAAAAAAACCCCCAAATAATCCAATTAAGAAGTGGACACAGGGGGCGCCTGGGTGGCTCAGTTGGTTAAGCAACTGCCTTCGGCTCAGGTCATGATCCTGGAGTCCCGGGATCGAGTCCCGCATCGGGCTCCCTGCTCAGCGGGGAGTCTGCTTCTCCCTCTGACCCTCTTCCCTCTCGTGCTCTCTCTCTCTCAATCTCTCTCAAATAAATAAATAAAATCTTAAAAAAAAAAAAAAGAAGTGGACACAGGACCTGAATAGACATTTTTCCAAAGAAGACAACCAGATGGCCAACAGACAAATGAAAAGATGCTCACTCAACATCACTCATCATCAGGGAAATGCAAATCAAAACCACAATGAGCTATCACCTCACACCTGTCAGAATGGCTAAAAAACACAAGAAACAACAAGTGTTGGTGAGAATGTGGAGAAAAAAGAACCCTCATGCACCGTTGGTGGGAATGTAAATTGGCGCAGCCACTGTGCAGAACAGTATGAAGTTTCCTCAAAAAATTAAAAATTGAAATACCATGTGATCCAATAATTCCACTACTGGGTAAAATTTACACAAAGAAAATGAAAACACTAATTTAAAAAGATATATGCATTCCCATGTTTATTGCAGCATTATTTATATGAGCCAAGATATGGAAGCAACCTATGTATCCATCAGTAGATGAATGGATAAGGAAAATGTGACACACACACACACACACACACACACACACACACACACACACAAATATTATGCAGCCATAAAAATGGATAAGATCGGGGCGCCTGGGTGGCTCAGTCGTTAGGTGTCTGCCTTCGGCTCAGGTCATGATCCCAGGGTCCTGGGATCGAGCCCCGCATCGGGCTCCCTGCTCCGCAGGAAGCCTGCTTCTCCCTCTCCCGCTCCCCCTGCTTGTGTTCCCTCTCTCGCTATGTCTCTCCGTGTCAAATAAATAAAATCTTTAAAAAAAAAAATGGATAAGATCGTGCCGTCTGAGACAACATGGATGGACCCAGAGCGTATTATGCTAAGTGAAATAAGTCAGACTGAGGAAAACAAATACCGTATAATTCCACTCACAAATGGAATCTAAAAAAAAAATATGAATAAACAAAAAGCAGGATCAGAACTATAAATACAGAGAACAAACTGCTGGTTCCCAGAGGGAAGGGGCTGGGGGTTGGCAAAATGGGAGAAGGAGAGAGGGAGATACAGGCCTCCAGTTATGGAAGGAGTAAGTCCCGGGAATATGAAGCAGAGCATAAGGAATACAGTAAATGATATTGTCATCGTGTTGCATGGGGATAGATGGTGGCTACACTTGTGAACACAGCAAGTATAAACTTGTCAAATCACTAAGTTGTACACCCGAAACTAATGTAACATTGTGTGTCAGTTATACTAAAAAAAAAAAAAAAAAAAAAAAAATCCAACTGGCTCAACCAAAATGCCATGGAAAAAATGTCCCCTCCCCTCCCCAGCCCCTGGTGTCTTCATATACCAGAAAGCAGTGTCTGAAATTTTGCAGCCGGAGATTTGTTCTATGTCACTTAATGCTCCTAGAAGCACACACTCTACGATCAAACTGACTGGGTTCGAATCCTAAACCCACCTAGCTCTAGGACCTGGGGCAGGCCATTTCAGTCACTCCATCCTTCAGTATTCTCATTCACAAAACGGTGCTAACATGTGGAACTTCCTCACAGGGTTGTCCTAAGAATTGAATAGGATAACACATGTCCTTCCCAATAAATGTTCATTATTATTTCTTTCGGTGGGAGATTTTCAGAGCAATGTGAGCATCTCAGGGCAGATGGGGAAAGGATGGGAAGGCTGATGGAATGTAGCTGACATAAGCCTCACCTTCTAGATGCATTCACTTAGGCCTGAGTGCACCCTACTGAGATTTATACATTTTTTGATAAAGTTTTAATCCAGTTTTCTGTACTTTGCAAACTAATTCTTCCCATCCCCAAATCCCTTCTATAATTAACCTTTCAACATTTTCTGTTGTTCCTTATGGAACAGTTAGAAACAATGGTCTTGGTTTTCCTCTTTCAGAGGGCATGTGTCTTGTTTAGAACAGAACCCCACTCTGCTCCACTCCCCATGGGTTTATATCTGGGTGACCCCGAAGCCATGCAAGGAACTTGCAATGATTGGCTAGTTATTTGCAAAGCTATAGATTTTACTTATTTATTTAGCTGGTTTCTTAGCTCTAACTTTTCCTTAAAATTTTTTAAATTTATTTTAGAGAGAGAGGGAGAGAAAGTGCACATGCCCATGGGGGCAGGGTGGGGCAGAGGGAGAGATTCCCCGCTGAGCACAGAGCCCCATGTGGGGCTCTATCTTAAAACCCTGAGATCATGACCTGAGCTGAGATCAAGAGTTGGACGCCTAACCAACTGCGCCACCCAGGCGCCCCTCTTTTTCCTGTTTTTTTAAAAGTCATACTCTGCATCTCCTGTCCTATGGGAGATAGGACACCCCCCCACCATCCAAGTCACATCACCTTGTGCATACCCAGGTGGAAATGTGTCTTCTGCAAAGTGGGCACAGGGAGCTTCCCCTTTTGAAAAGATCTTGATGAGATTAATGTAAATTGGATCTTCTTCTTTCTGTAACCAACTATCTGGCGTTTAAAAAAGAAAAAAAAAAAAAAAAGACTTGTAGGTTGATGGCAAGCCTCCAGTTCTGCTTTGCTGGGGAAGGGAGAGACCAGTTCTCAAGAATTCCTTCACGCCACGTTGGGACCCAGAGTCAAAGAAACGGTCCACGTGTCATCCATAGGACTAGTTTTAACTTGGACAACGACAAGTGTCATTGGAGTATGGGAAGCAAGTTGGCAGTATAGCATGGTATTAAAAGTACAGGTTTTAAAACTGGCAGATCTGGGTTCAAATGTCCACTTAGCCACTCACAAGTGCCTTAACTATACTTTCCTCCATTCGCATGGTGGGACTAGAAAGACATCCCTCATAGAAATTAAATGAAGTTAGTAATCTGGCACATCATAAGAACTCAATAAATGGCGGTAAATATTAATATTGCTGCTGGTTGGCCACTGACCAGGTTTCTGACCACCAAATACCGGAGGTAGGAGCATAAGGTTGGAGAGGAACAGCCTATGAGAAACTGTTATCTCCAGGTAAAAATCCTGCTGGGATGCATCAGAGAATCCCATCCTAGATTGGCTCCTTGGCCTTGAATATTTAATGCAATCCAAATCTCTTTTGCTTTTCCGCAGCATCAGCATTGTTATTCCTAGAGCCATAGAAAAGCCGCTAAGAATCTCAATAGACGCCATGAATTACTTTGAATTACTCTCTCCTCAGCTTTGCCCAGATTCAGAAACGGACAAAGCAAGGAAAACCCTTCCTAGTTTACCTCCTGGAGCAATCCGAGTGGAGGCTGTTGTAGTGGGAGGCTGTTCACCAGTATCTCTTGGACATCTGTACACCTTTTACACGTCCCCAATAGTGAGCCAAATCGGGATGCCTGGTCCTCTTAGATGTGACCCAACGACATCATGCTTGACAAATAAATATACACATTTTTATACAAATGGATTTAAAGAAATGGAATTGTGTACTTCCCCAGAGTGAACATAAGAGCATCTGCTAAGCTGTGGGTTTTGTTCTTTCCCTATCTTGGGATAGGCACAGGAGCGACTATGGCTGGAGACTTAGGGGAGCAGAAGCCCCCTCGCACCCGTAAGGTGAGGGAGCACAGAGCCCTCCGAGTGCCTGTCCACTCACAGGTGCAAGCGGGCTACAGGCCAGGGTGCTGTGGACTCACGGAGGCTAGCCACGGCCTCTCGCTCCCTTCCTTCAGCCTGCCTCCCTGCCTCGTAGGCGTGCTGAAGTTGGCCTGGGCTGTGCTGAGGCTGAGGCTGGGCTGGGCAGGTGGTAAGTGGGGTTGGGCAGGATCCACCCAGAAGCACAGCGAAGCAGGATGGAACCAGGCGATTCTTTCTCTGTCACCCCGAATGAGCCCATTCATTCACTGTCCCCGGGTTCTATCTCAAATTCCTCTGCTTTGCCTCTCAGCGGGATAACTTTCTCCACCTCGGTATGACACACAAAAACAGGGGTGGGTCTCAAATAGTTGAAATTCTTTTCCGTTCACCACCGGCTCTGCTCTCCTCAAGTTTGAACAAAAGGGCGTAGTAGAGTTTGGATGAAAACCAACAGGGTTAAAAAGAATTTTATCTTTGGATAAGGTTTTCAATGGCTGCCTTCTGTGTCCAGAGAGATCAGAGTTGCCTCGTGAGTAAGTAGAAAGCGCTTATCAACCCAAACAAATATTTTCCCAGCTTTCCCTTCCCGGTGGGGCCACACTGGAGGCTAAAATGCAAACGGCCACCATCCATTCCTGCTGGCCCTCCACACTCTTCCTCGGCTGAAGCAGAAGGAATTCTGAATTTCACAAGGAAAGGGGTGAGGTTTATGAAACATAATGAAGGAAGGGCTTGCTTTCTCCACCACTAGGGGGCAGGTCCTTGCCTGTAGCCCTAGGCCAGCCCGCCGGGCCCTTCCAGAGCTTGCTCTGTCTGCAGATCTGGTCGTCTGGGTCTGTACTGAGGAGGCCCACGTTCTCCCGGGGAGCCCCCAACCCCAGTGTAGTCTCGTGTCACCTGCAACCCGGTATGCTTGGCCCAAGTGGGTTAATACCGTAGACTCTGCAGCCATATTGCCTGGAGTCTCACCTCTGCTTCCACCACTTGCTAATTGTGCAACCTTGGGTGAGTTACTTAACCTCTCTGTACCACAGCTTTGTCATCTATAGAACAGAGGTTATGGCAGCACCCACCTCCTAGGGTTGTTGAGAGGATTCAAGCAGGTGATACCTATAAAATGCTCAGAAGGCTTTCTGGCTCCTAGTAAATGCTCAATAAATGCTAATTACTGTTCTGGAAGCCCAAAGTAGCATAGAGAGGATGGGGCTTACCTTGTCCCTTGGCATTACTGAAACACGGAGTTTGCTCTAGACATGGCCCCTGGGCTGGACCTCCACTGTTTGACTTATGAGGAACGAACCTATAAGAAAACCCTAATCCAGAGTGTTTGCCTCAGTATCAACCTCTCAAAGACTAATCATGTCTTAGCGAAATCTTTGTCTTTTAAAAGATTTCTTTCTTTCTTTCATGCTTTCTTTCAGTAACAAAAGAAAAACATACTTGTGGTAAAAATTCATAGAATTCTAAAGTATAGAAAATGAAAACCAAAAGCATTTCTCCACAAAACCCACTTTCCAAAGACTGTGAGCAATTACTGGCTTTGTACAAAAATAAATAAATAGAAATGAAATGAAATGAAATGGGTAAAAATTTTGTTTGGTTGTTGCTACTCCAAGATCCAAACTCTTAGTTTCACTGCTTATTCATGCACAATGAATTATTCAGTAGTTACAGGACAAACATGGCCAATTCGAAAGATACTAATTTAGCGAAGTTTTCCGTTTTAGTTCTCAGTGACTCAACTTGTCTTGTTACTGTTGCCCTAGTCAGATTCATTCTCAACTAGTATTATACTTTGCTAATCACACATTTCTGAAGCCAACTGAGATTATCACTTATGCAGGCACTAAATATTTATTTTTATACTCACAAAAAAATCTCTTAGTGTCTAAATGTTTTTAGACATTAAAGAACATTTGATCTCAATGACTTGCTTACTGTGTGATTTCCCGAGAACCAGATAGAGTAGATGGCTGATATTCCTGTGTTTTCTCTACATATGAAATGGATGCAGTATATTAGTTTGTCAGATGGTTATAATAATGACTCAAGTGTGAAATACTTCTATTCAAAAGTAGTTAAGATATTACATTTCTGCCAATTGTTCAATTGGATTTCATCAAAATTAAAAACTTCTGCTCTTTGAGAGACTCTGTTAAGAGAAGGAAAAGGCAAGTCACAGAGTAAGACAAGTTCTTTGCAAAGCATGTATCTGTTAAAGGGCTCCTATCCAACAATAAGCTCTGAAATCTCAACAATAAGAAAAAAAAATGAAAATGGTCCAAAGATTTGAGCAGACACCTTACCAAAGAATGTATACAGCTATCAGAGACGCACATAAAATATACTCAATGTCATTAGCCATTAGGGAAAGACAGATTAAAGCCGCAGTGTCCTGTTACTGTGCATCGATTAGAGCGGCCAAAAGAAACAAACTGACCACAGCATGTGTTGGCAAGGATGCGAAGGAACTGGAACATGCTCATACACCATGCTGGTGCATATGTATACCAGTACAGCCTCTTTGCAAAACAGTCTGGTAGTTTCTTAAAAAGCTAAACATACCCACCATACAACCTAACCTTTCCAGGCATAGGTATTTATTCAAACCAAAGGACAATGTATGTCTATAGAAAGACTTGCTCACAAATGATCATAGTGACTTTATTGATAATAGCCAAAAACGGGAAATGACCCAAATATTCATCAACAAGTGAATGGAGAAACAAAGGGAATACCGCTCAGGGATTAAAAAGGAACGAACTATGGGTACACACAACAATGTGGATTAATCCCAAAATAATTATGTTGAGTGACTGAAGCCAGATCAAAAAAGATCAAAAAAGAGTATTAAAAAGAGGTCAGATTATTCAGTAATGCTAAAATAAAGCAGTATGCAAATATGTATATAAACTTTGGAATCTGATTGACCGGAGTTCTAATTATGACAAAGACAGCTAGTTGTTTCCTAAGAGCCATTCTCTCCTTATCCCTTAATATTAGAACCCCTGAGTCTTAGCTAAGCACACTGCTGTCTGGAATAAAGACATATTTTTTCTGACCCTCTTTGCAGGTGGGTGTGGCCATGATTAAGTTCTTGCCAATGGAATACAAGCAGAAACATTATGTGTGACTTTTGAGAAGTGTCTTTAAAGGGTGGGGCACACACTTCTTTGGCCTTCCTCCTTTCTGCTGACTGGAATGAGGATGTGAAGGCTGGAGCATGAGTGGCCCTCATGGGCCATGAGGAAGAAAACACATGGGAACAAAAAAGGGTGATAACATGGAAAGAGTCCCACATCTTGACATCTTGGAGCATCATATCAGCCCTGCATTATTTGCTTCTGGCCTATTAATACAGGACAGAGAAAAAGAAATAAACTTCTACATTTTGTTTAATCTCCCTGTTTCCTAGCATGCACACTTGGGCTTAATCCTATATATTGGGCAAATAACTTCCCATTTTCTAATGTATAAAATTTGAATAATTTTATAATCGTCTCCATTTTTAAGAGTTATTATGAGGACTCAGTGAGAGAATACATTTAAAACACTTGCCATTGTGTCTGGCCCCGTAGTAAATGCTCAACAAAATACAAGCTTCAGTTACTGTTACTCTTTACCGGAACACATCCATGATTTAGGAAGTAAAATCTGCCCTAAGGTCTTAGCTCAGGGACTGTTGTAGTAGCCGGCGTCGTGGGCATCCCCAGTGCCCTGGCACGTGGTGGGATCTGTGCTCACGCATCCCAGTGCTGCAGGAGAGACTGGCCCCGGGGCCCGGAGAGGCCTCTAGCCAATCTGCCACCTGCTCCGATCAGTTGAATGAGCATGACTTGGAGTGGAATGAGAGCACTGGACTTGATGTGCCCCCTCAGAAAACGTCCCCGTGCATGGCATACATGACGACACCAATCCTCTCCACTGTGAACAATCCCATACTTGGAGGGATCTTCACTTTTTCCCGTCGAAAGTGGCACATCGACTGAAACCCCTAAGAAACCACACTATTTGAATCATGATCATTCTCAGTATTTTAAGCAGGGGCATCCATCCTGTAGACATGTTAGTCTTCGAGTCAGTAAACTTGGATGCGCTGGTTTAAAAGGAAAGAAGACATCTGTGCTGGGAGAAAAGGGGTCAATGACTGCTCACGATTCATGAGCTTCTTCTCTCTGAACTTGGCCAGAAAGCAGGTAGCCTGGGATGTGAAAGGCAAGAATGGGGCCAGGAGTTCCATGGGCCAAGTGATAAAAAACAAAAAAATAAAAAATAAAAAAACACAACAACAACAAACCCCCAAAACTGACACCAACCAAGCAAAAACCCCACTAAAGTGAAAGAGAAGGATGTAATGAGCAAAATGCTTGGCACTCCCAAGTTGCTGACTGACCCTGAATCTCTTGGCAAGAGCACACTGTCCCAGGAAAGCCAAACCCAGAGGATTATAAACCCAAGAATGAAGGTACCACTCAGGACGTCCAAGCCAGCTCATACACCTCCAGCCCCGACACTTCTTTGTCACGGGAAGTGACCCGATGACTCTGTATCCCTCCCACCCCCACCTCTGTCACACACACTTCCCATTACAGACAATTTAGGAATGAGAAGTAGGAAATTCCGGGACCATTGGCCCCCCGCCAATTTAATGTAAATCCTATAACTGTCCACAGGTCCTGGTGTCTGGGCTGATGCAGGGGGTAATTGCAGATAACTGTCTGCAAACTAGTCTCACTGAGAGTGATAAGGCACTCTGGGAAACTTCTATGTTATTTTACATGATTTGGGACAGTAGTTGATAGAATCATTGACAGAGTCAACACTCAAGGGCTGTAGGGGTGCTGGAATAATGTAACCAAAATAGGTCAACCTACATTAGCTACAGATGATGAGGTCCTGCATTTAAGTTCCAGATATCAAGTGTGGACAGAGGCTGGAAAAAAAAATCTGAATAATAGTTCAACGTGATAAAGATTACTGGAAGCACTGTCCAAACCCTCTTCCATAGAATTCTTTCAAGAGAGCCACAGTGTGTGTGTTATGTATTAATTCATGTTTTTCCAAGGAGTTATTAAATACTAGGCATTGTGGTAAGTCCTTCCTGCATATGTGCTCATTTAACCCACACAACAACCCTCTGTAGTAGGTACTATTATTATTGTCCCGGTCTGTCTATGGGGAAACTGATGCACGGAGTGGTTAAGGAACTTGCCCAAAGTCACGCAGCTGGAAGAACTCGTACTTGAACCGGTGCTCATGCTCTTAATCACTATGTCATAGCCCCTCCTGGCAGACTCATCAGTAAAGAAACAGGTTGAAGTTTGAACTAGAATTTCACAGACTTGTTTGAGCACTGAACACTTTTTTTTAAAGCACCCAAGTATATCCAGTAGACTAGAGTTTCTTGACGCAACAATTTGGGAACTAGTGCTAAGGTTAGCTGACCCAATGAAGACCAGCAAAATGGTACTGTTGCCAAAAAACTGGAATAATGCCGTGTGGCAACAGAAGTATTCTACTCAAGAGATGTGGTTGTTCGACTGTGTGCTCTGTGCTTGTGGGAGCATCATGCTTCATCATAAACCAAGGACAACTGAGAGTCTGAGCATCACTGTCAGGTGAGGGCCAGCTGACGTCACTGGGGAGGTAGAGTCTGGAGAGGAGAGGAGGTGGGGTTCATTTCTTTAGCTTCTGTGTATCCCCACACAGGACGGAAGTGGGATCAACAGGTAAAAGTTATAAAGAATCAAACTTCTACTCAGGATACAGGAGAATTTTCTAGACCATAACTGGCATTTTGTGAAGTGTTGAATAGCTGACTCCCTGGGACAGCCGAGCAGGAGGCTGGCTGTGGGCACAGCTGGGGTGGCAGCCAGGCGCAGCGGGGACAGTGAAGTCGGGTCCCGGCCTGCCCCTCTGGCCTCAGTGCCCTCAGCAGGCAAATGGAGGTAGGATGCATACTTCACAGGGTTCTGTCCACCGAGGTGAGGGTCGAAAGAGGTTTAATGACGACAGGCCTAATGGGTGGTGTCGTGCGGGAAATTGTGACACAGAGGAAATCTCCAAGAATAGACCACCAGACACACCATCCCGGGGCTCATGGAGCAGAGAGGCTCACAGGCCAAATTGAAAAGCCCAAATCACGTATTTGATGAAATCATTTAAAGCACACAAAGAGGGGCGCCCGGGTGGCTCAGTCCGTTAAGCATCCAACTTGATCTCAGCTCGGGTCTTGATCTCATGGGTCGTGAGTTCAAGCCCCACATTGGGGGGTTGGAGAAAAAAGCATGCAAAGAGACGCAGAGGGAATAAGATGGAGTCCATTAAAATGCTTATAAAAGGATGGGACGCCTGGGTGGCTCAGTCAGTTAGGCGTCCGACTCTTGATTTCAGCTCAGGTCATGATCTCAGGGTCCTGGGATCGAGCCCCGCATGGGGCTCCGTGCTGAGCTCAGAGTCTGTTGGAGATTCTCTCTCTTCCTCTCCCTCTGCCCCTCCCCCCCCGCATTTGCTCTTTCTCTCTCTAAAATAAATAAAATATTTTTAAAAAGTGCTTATAAAAGGGTTACAAGCATACTCCGTAAATCTTGACTGTGCAATGTTCACAACGTAAAGACCAACAGCAAACTGACAACAGACTGGCTTTGTCCCCAGGTGCAAATGCCCTTGTCACTGGTGACAAACACAGCATCCACCTTACAAGGTGAATCAGAAGGCCCTGGAGGTTTGTCAATGTCCTCACTAGTCATAATCTCATACCTAACTGGAAGCATCGGTCCTTACCCACACTGATAATGTTGATTAATATAATAAACTAACCAGGCCTAAACTGTCTTGTCATCAACAGATGGCTCGTCTTGCTTCCTCCCATTTGTCTAAGACCCCTCGCTACAAACCACAGATCTGAAATGGACTGTTTTTGAAGAACCAGCAAAGAATCTCAGTAACAGATGGTACCTAACACCTGTCGCATTCTACCCAAGGACTGAATTGCGATTTTCAGGACTCTTTCAGTCCAGAGGCAGACTTCATGAAGTAGAGCTTAACCCGAGACCAACAAAACAAGAACTAATTAGCTGGGAACGAAAGAACAGATTTGACTGTGGTTAATGTTCCATTTTGAATTGCGTCTTAATCTCTCTGTTGAACATGGAACACACTTTCAATTGGTATCTTGTTTCAAACTTTCCCTCAGATTTCAAAACATTATTCTATAAAAACTATTCTGATACATTTTCAAAAAAAACTCAAGGAATAATGATTCTGCAGAAAAGACGTCATCTATCAATTGATCTTAGAATCATAATTAAATATTCTGCGAAGTGTGTTTACTAAGTTTCTTTTGTTGTGATGTAGTTATTTGCATAGGTTCAATATTCAATATCTCATAATGTACCTGTGTAAATAAAACAGGCCAAGCACAGCAAAATATACTATATCAGAAATAAAGTGTTCAGTCCTGGTTTCTGGGCATTTTCTCACAAGGAGAGGGTTGGTTTATCCAAAACCTAATGATGTTTATGGTCATATTAGATCATGTGCTTTAGGACTATGTTTCAGTGTACTCAAGCGATAAAAGTCTTAGCTTCTGGACCTGTCAGAGAAGAAAACTAAATCAGCTTTAATAGACAGATATCTAAACAAAACAAAACAAAACAAAAAAACATTGCAAACAATGCTTCTGATGAGGATGCACAACAGATAAGAAGTCAACACCAAAACAGGAACTTTGTCATTGCAAAGACAATAGGAGCAGATGACAAAGATGTGCTACCTAGATGCAGTATGTCTTGCATCCTGTGGCTTCATGGTCTGGGGAAGGGCTTCTGAAAAGGCTGGGCTGATTGGGCTCACGTTGATATGAATGAGTTGTTTAAAAGATGCTGTTTTCCATATTGTTTACTGTGATAATGACGGTTTATAGTTTTAGCTTATCTGTATGATGTGTTGGAGGGAGAGAACTGATATTCTGGGGGTGACGGGTCATGTGTGTTTGTTGCATTATTGAGAACTTTGTTATTCTTCAGAAGGAAAAAATCAGATGGGTTGGATGAAACTCATAAGATGTGCTAAGTCAAGCTGAGCAGTTAGTAAGTAGAGCACGTGTATGTTACACATAGAAAGAGAAGAATGGACATGCCATCCTAATATTCATGAAATAATAAATATACATGAGACATTACGAAGCACTAATACAAGAAAACCTAAAGACTCAGGATACAATATATGCATGAACATTCAATGTTCATGCCTTGATTTGGCCAACCATTGATACCACCCATCACGGCCTATTGCATTCCCTCTCCAAGAAATATAAATAAAACCTATGGTTGGTCCATAGGTTAGCCACAGCTGTGGCCAAGCGTACCTGCCCCTGTCCCCGTGTCTCTCTGAAAAGTGTGCATTATTAGCTCTGGGAACCTTCCATCTGTGGACCGCCTTGTGCAAAGCTCAGTTGTGGTCTTTAGAAATCATAGCATCAGTGGTGAAGGCTGATGTGGCAGAAAGAGAGAGAAAGAGAAGACAGGTGAGTTTTGCACACCTTAGGATTCAGGTGCTAAGGTTCTTCAACTCCATCTGCTCCCTATTTTGTTACCTTACCAGATCACTTCCCACTTGCTTCTTGCTATGTATTTTTAATTGATCTAATAAACCATGAGATTTGAGCATCTTAATTTAATCTGTCAGCCTTTGTGTTGTGTGGCCTCTGGGATAGCTTGCCTGGTAGTGTACTAGGAGGTATGTCCTGCATCGAGGTAATTTTCCACCAGACAGATGGGATCCAGGATTCTGGAAACCTTGGCCAGCTAACTGTTAGGATCATGTTCCGCTCCTAGGCTCCCAAGGGAAATCTATAAACAGTGTCCGAGGGCCATCCGTGGAATCCACCTGTGAATTTATGCCCGTGGAATTCACAGTGAAGCCTTACTATTGGGTTCCCAGTGTGCTGGGCCATTTGGAGCCATAAGTCCTTCTGCTTAGGTTGGGTGTCCTTCCAAACTGACTTAAGTTTTCTCCTTATTCCCCAGGCCCATAGACAAACTTCAGTACAAAGGGTCAAGGAAAAAAAGAGCCTCCTGGAGACAGTGGGTAAAGGGTGCGAGTGTAATCTGCTCGCTCCAGGCTGTCCCAGGGAAGCCGCGACCCCCTTCCTGTACCTGATTTCTGGGATAAGAGAGGATTCCATAGAGACAGTTCACCATATGGACTCAGAGTTCCAGTCCCTGCGGTGTCTACCTGGGGGGTAAGACAGGGAGTAGCACTCCACCTGGTGGTCAGCGTTGTATTAACACGACAATAGGTTTCCACTAAGATTCTGCGTACTGAGCGTTAGGAAAAAACTTGATAATTTTTCTGTTTTCTCAAGGATTCTGCAAGTGGTCACAAGACTGGATACTATACAAGGGGACCCTCCTTTGGAGGCCTTTTGGGCAGGGTAACTTTTAAAGTCCATTCAAAATATTAGGTCTTAAGAAACTTTCATAATTTGTCTTGTCACACAAAAGACATTATGGGCAGTCCTCACTTCGCATGGTTCCCATAGGCATTGACTTCAGTTTTCATGATTTAGTTAAGAAACACCAGTCCCTCAATTCCAGTTGCTGGGGCATATGAACTGTAAGTGATTTTGTAAAGTGCAAACTTCATTTGTATCTCCTCCCCCCATAAATCACTTACAACAATGACTGATGTGCATTTATGACCAGTTATGTCAGACAACTCATGCACAGACAGCAGAGTGCATGGCTTCATTGCCTCCTTGTCTCCTGGTGACAAACCAGGTGACGTTTCATAAAAATGGGTCCCTGGAAGAGAGAACTGGCCAGCAAAGATAAAGATGCAGCCAAAAAACAAAAACTAGTAACAGGAAAAGTGAAATTCAAACTGAGTGTCAGGGGGCGTTACAGAAGTCATAACTGAGTGAGGAGCAGTGACTGCCCCATTGGAGGGACATGGCCAGAGGAGATTCTCAAAGGTGGACGTACTGACAGGAATGAGGGAAAGGGTGAGCTCACACCAGCCAAAACTTCCCATTCAAAAAACTCTCAGGTATATTTCATGACATTGAACGCACAAAGCATAAAATTTTGGAAGCTGATCCACACTTAAGAGAGGAGTGGGACAATTTGCCAAGGCGTAGAAAAGATGCATGCTGCCTATTGTACATTATACAGAAGGTAAGCACAGTTTAAACTACGTCCCATAAGTTTTTACAAAGAAATAAAACACTTCCCTGATGTTTCTCATGTTTAAACTCCAGTTACTGAATAAACATTGGTTTTACATTTCCCACCACTCCCTTGTCTATTTATAAGTGGCACTGAGTTTTTAATGTTTTGACAAGCATTTTTAAAGTTTACGGAACAATCATCATTCTCCTCTTGATTATTACGATCACTTGGCACAATTTCCACTTGCTGGATTGTTTTTAATGGTCCTGCACAACCATGCGACGTGAGAGCTGTCTGCAATCTTTCAAGCAGGGCTGCAAACTCAAATGCCTTCAAGAACCAGGAAAGAGAGGTCAATGGGAGAAGCAGGAAGATAAGAGGGGATATATGGCCGTGAAATCCTTGGCTTTCATGGACAATGGTAGAAACTGTGCCCTCCCTAGGAAGCTGTATCCTGGCTTAAGGGGGGCAGCCTCTTCCCAACCCTGTGAAGGCCACCTGGAGAAATACTGGCCAGGGTAGGCAGCTCTCCTAATTCTTCAGGAGACGCCTGAAATCTGGAATGATGGATGAACTGTCATAATTTTTAAACAATGACAGTTTGGAAGGCTGAGAAGTCAGATGATTAAGAAGCCATAATGCTTCTGCTCACTTTCTTGTGGAGTAAACCTGTTGTGTCTCTGGAAGGCAGTTCACTCTTGGAATGCATATAGGGCACCCAAAACGGGGGATGCTTAAGCACAGGTTTGTTGTTATCACATGAGCTAGGTGTTGTGCAGAAGAAAGCAGGACTCTCTAGGGAAGGAAGTAGGGAAGTTTTGCGTTTTGCTGGGTGGGAATAGAAGGCACAGAAGATAAATGGCTGCCGTAGGGGTGAGGTGGGGGTTGAAGGGAGTGGGGCCCTTCAGGTGCCCATAGACTTGGCAAACTACTTCTCAACTTGTTTAACGAGACTAGAAGTTAGCAAATTGATTTTTATAACCATTCTTAGATATTGGAGGGACATTAACCATCTGGAATTCCTATTTAGACAAGTAACAGCAACTCTAGCTCATAGTAGACACGTAACAGCAACTCTAGCTCATACAAATGAGGACTATGAGTTGGAAGAAATCTTAGAAGCCACTTGGCCAATAGCTCAACCAAAGCAAGAATTTCCCTTCAAGACCGTTGGCCAGAAACCAGCCGGCTTCTGCCTGAACCACTCTCAGGCACTTGCTTCGCCTTCTGCAAGTCCAACTGGCACCCTCGCTTACATGTTTCTGACATGTAGGGACAAGAGGGTTGCTCAGCCAAGAGTATGACGGCCATCTTGCTCAGTGGGAACAGAACGTTTGCGAATGGAGAGTTTGACGTTGCTATGGCACAGCGGCAATAAAGAGCATGGGGAGGGCAGATATGATTAGCCATATAAATATACCACTATTTTCAGTTCGAAAAGAATAACCTCTGGATAAGGAATCATTTATGAGTTTGGAGAGCTGAACCCAAGTTTTGGTGAAGGTGGCCATGTATAAAGAAAGCCACTGCTCTTTTGGAGTAATTGATGATCTTTGACTCTACAAAACATTGCCTCCTTAGAAGTTATGTTAACAATGTTATAGAACATTTAGGAAAAACATGTATAACCCTATATAGGAACACTCTTTTTCTTTTTTTTTTTTTTTTGCATTTTTATTTTTTATGTTTTTAAATTTTTTTATTGTTATGTCAATCACCATACATTACATCATTAGTTCTTGATGTAGTGTTCCATGAGCCATTGTTTGCATATAACACCCAGGGCTCCACGCAGAACGTGCCCTCTTTAATACCCATCACCAGGCTAGCGCATCCTTCCACCCCAACCCTCAGTTTGTTTCTCAGAGTCCATCATCTCTCATGGTTCATCACCCCCTTCGATTTCCCCCCCTTCATTCTTCCCCTCCTGCTATCTTCTTCTTTTTCGTTTTTCTTAACATACGTTGCATTATTTGTTTCAGAAGTACAGATCTGTGATTCAACAGTCTTGCACAATTCACAGCGCTCAGCATAGCACATACCCTCCCCAATGTCTATCACCCAGCCACCCCGTCCCTCCCACCCCCCAGAACACTTTTTCTTTTGCATCTTTCTTTCTGACCAACTCTTGTTCAAAAGTACACATGGTTTTACGCAGTTGTCACCAAAGGGTTCATATCATTTGATTTTGAGGAAGACTGTCACTTCTCCCCTAAATATCCATTTCCCCCTTCTTTCTTGTTAATGAAACCCTAGTCTTGCCTCCTGTGTGGCAATGGGCTCAGGCCCAGACAGTGGTAAACCAGTTGTGGTCATTCTGTTCCCCATTTTCCCTTACAACATCACAGAGGGGTGATCTGTCAACCAGTTTGGGCCAGAAAGACATAAGGAAGGCTTCCTAGGGGTGCTTCTGGGAACATTCTCATCTTCATCATAAGAGTATTCTCTTATCCCTTCTTCCTGCATTGATCATAGACATGATCACTGGAGCTTTGGCAGCCATCTTGTGACCAAGGGGAAAGCTCTGGAGAATAACAGAGATGTTGACCTTGAACCAACAATAACACTGGATTTCTTGATTTCTGAGAAAAATAAATGCTATTTGAGCCACTGTGTTTAACTTGTCTGTTACTTACAGCTGAATATAATCCAAGTTGATTATTTTGTTTCTACTTAATTTCTTATTCTCTATAATAGGTCATTGCATTTATAGGTCATATTTGATATATTATAATTTAAGCTATTTGAGAATTTAGGTTGTTTTTAGTCATTTGATGTTATAACCAATGCTTCAACCAGCATCTTTGTACATTTAGCTCTTGATTTTTGTCAACACTGTTAAAGGCTATGAATATCTTGATGGCTTTTAAATTGTCTTGCAAAATTACTTTTCAGAAGGATTATATAGGGACACCCGTGTGGCTCATCTGCTTTCTGCTCAGGCCATGATCCACTCAGCGGGGAGTCTGCTTGTCTCCCTCTCCCTCTGCCTTTCCCCCTGCTCCTGCTTGCTCTCACGCATGCACTGTCTCTTTCTCAAATAAATTAAATCTTAAAAAAAAGGATTATATAAATGTACCATGCCTCCGGGAATATATGAACAAATTCATTTCACCATAATTTTTATTATCAATGAGTACTGCCATTATTTTTTGGCTGACTCTGTAGGTATAAGATGCTACTTCAAGTTTGCTTTAATTCATGGCTCAGTTTTAATAGGAAGAAAATAGTGATTTGTGTGGTAGGACTGAGAATTAGGCCAAAGCTCTCTGTGAATATGTAGGCTCTTTGCTCCCTTCTGTGCTTTTTTTTGTTGCAAGGGTTTGTGCTGGAGAGCAGGACCCCAGCTTTAGCAGGCCTCCTGGCTTTGCTGTTTGTCTGCCCTCCAAAGGGGACCCTCTGTCTGGGAGTGCATAAAGGCCCTCCCTGGCATTGGTTGTGCCTCCTGAGGAGGCTGGAGACCCCAGTACCAGTCAGCTGAAGAGGCAATGAATTCTCCAAATGGGTCCATGAAGAAGAAAGAGAACAGTCCCCCAGAGAGAATCTATCCTGGGGTGGGCGTGATAGGGCAAGGAGCCTGTGGGTAGGTGGCCATGGGAGGAGGGCTCTTCATCAGCCAGGCCTGGTCCAGGAAACCTCCAATCCCTAAAACCCAATCCAGCCTGTTGTAGAGCTTGTCATCCACTAGACTCTGTGCCCAAGGAGGGGGAGCTAAGCAAGCTTGGGGATGAGAGTCACAGGGCCTCAGGGTGGCCCAACCAGGGTCACATAGGGGACCCAAGGCGCCCCTGCTCAGTTTGGTCACAGCTCCCAGGTATGACGAGGTTGTACATGATCACATGAGCTAACCTCCTCACATCACATCTCTGCTTCAGAACCATCCCTGACTCCCTCCTGTCTGTGTGGCCCAAACCCCCGAGTGCAAGGCCCTTCGGGACGTGCCTCACCAATTCCCCAGCTCAGGGCCAACTTCCTCCCCTCCCCACCAGTGTTTCTGCTTCCTTTACTACCAGACAGTCCAACTGTGCTGACGTACTTGACATTCCCAGACAACACTGTTCACTGTCAATGCCCAGCTCAGAGGTCACCTTCTCTGGGAACCCCTTCCCTGACTCCCTCGGTGTCCCAGGGAAGAGCAAGCCACTTCTTTCCTTGTGATACTTGTCCTGTGTGACCCTGAAACTTTGCCTGCATTCTGTCTCAGCCCTATTATACTGTGCACAGAGGCCGAGCCCTCCACCTTTTCCAACTTGGTATTCTTAGCCCATCGCCCAATGCACAACTCACACATGCCACCTGACAAATGCTATCTTTCGGGTCCAGCTTGTCCGGGGATAAAAGGTTTTCTTCGGTTGTCATCACATCCATGGTCAATAGGCTATGAATGTCCCTTCCCATTCTCACAGTTTCAATTGCTGGGTCACTAGCAAAGTTGGATTCCCATGGTTCTTGACCCTGGCTACACACTGGATTAACTTTTGGAGCTTCCAAAACCTCTACAAAGCAGATCACAGCACAAAACAAGTAAATCAGAATCTCTGCTGGTGGGATGCAGGCCTTTGTGCTTTAAAGACTCCCCAGGTGATTCTAATATACAGCTCTGAGCTGCGAACCTTTCCTTTAAACAACCTTGAGCAGTCGATTCTAAAAAGCTTTTCCTGTGTGCACACGATGTAGCAAGCACCATCTTGGACTTGGAGGTGTGGTGGGGTGGGGTAGGAGATACTGTTTGCTTCTGAGGGAGGAGGAGCCTCAGACTCTAGATTAGACATAGCACTTGCCCCGAAGAGACTGCAGTCCGTACATTTGCAAGAAGCAATAGCAAATGGTGTAAAATGGTATCTAAATTGCATGGTTTAGATCAAGGTTGCACAACAGTGGTGTTTTGGGTTAGATCATTCTCTGTTGTGCTGGGCATTGTAGGATGTTTAGAAGCATCTCTGAGCTATACCCACCAGATGTTAGTATCAGTCAATACCCCCGTCACCAGCATTTATAACAACCAAAAGATGTCTCCAGATAGGATCCAATGTCCCCTGGGAGTACAATCATCCCGTGGTGGGTTTTGATGTAGGTGCTGCATTTTACTAAGGCATGTAGGTGAGCTGTATGTGCAGTAAAAGGTCTAGAGCAGTGGTTCTCAAAGTGAGCCCCCGGCTCCCCGGCATCACCTGGGAACTTGATGAGACTATGTATCCTGGGTCCCATCCAGACCTACTGAATCCCAAACTCGGTTGAAGTCTGCCAGGTGGTTCTCATGGACATTCGGTTCTCTGGGCTAGTAAAAGGTCTGGAGAGTTAGGAAAGATTGGATGCTTTGGAGCATTCGGAAAAATTCTCCATAGAGCAGAAGTATTTCAGGTGAAGGAGGCCGCATTAGGGAAGGGTTTTCAGATGGAAATTACCCTTCCCTCCAGAGCCATGAGCTTGCCCCTCATACTATAGTCTGGCTGGGCTCTAGTCCATGCACCAGTGGAGGCTGATCAGGGAAGCTGGGGGAGGTGATGTGGGTGACGGGGACAGAGGGTCGGCCAGGTGACTCTGAACTAGCCAGCTCCCCTAAGGACACCTCACCCCACTCCTCGCCACCCCACCCCTCACCCTCCACCTCTCAACTCCAGCCATCCAGAGCCATGAGTGTGCCCCTAGGACTATGGTCTGGCTCCATTCCAGTCCAGGCACCGCCTTGGCTCCAGCCATCCAGAGCCATGAGCCTGTCCCTAGGACCATGGTCTGGCTGGCCTCCAGTCCATGCACCTCCTCGACTCCAGCCACCCAGAGCCATCAGTGTGTCCCTAGGACTAAGGTCCGTCTCCATTCCAGTCCATGCACTTCCTCGACTCCAGCCATCCAGAGCCATCAGCATGCCCCTAGTACTATGGTCTGGCTCCGTTCCAGTGCATGCACCACTTGCTTCTCCTGCTGAGAGGTCCTTGCTGTGGTCTTAAAGCCTGGCTAACTTCTACTTTCACTTCACTCTTGATTAGCGGCTGCTTCCTGTAGAAACCCTTTCCTGGCTCCCAGGCTTCAGGATGAGGTCAGATGTCCTTCCTGTTTGCACCACAGCCCGTGCTGCCCAGATGTGAATTGCTCACAGCTCCTCAGATGGACGTGCCTGTTCATTAGTCTCTCCTACTCGCCCCTCTCCCCCGCCCCTCACTGGACTGTCTGTAAGGGAAGGGGCTGCATCCTGTGTGCTCATGTGCCCCCATTTTCTGTCTTTAGTAGTCATAGTAACGCTGGCAGGTACTTCCCATTGCTCTAGGAGACCGGGTGCTCTGTGGTCCTGCAGAGTTCCTCATGCATTCGGTGAGCTTTCAGAGAATGGATGCTTTGTGCTTTCCTGGACTTCTCCAGAGGAAACACAATCGCTATTTCGTATTTTCCCCTGACAAGCACTGAAACTCCTGGGGGCAACAGTGCTCTTTAAAGACGACCAAATCCTTCAGGAATGTGACATTTTACTCCTCTCTGGACCACATTCCATTTCTGCCATGCAGTCCCCTGATCAGAGAGAAGGTAGGGCACTTGGCTCTCCCCTGCACCAAACCCATCGGGCCCGGCATGTGCAGAAGGGACCCCAGCTGCGGGAAACCCGCCCGGCTGCCTGGGGCGAGCGAAGGTCACAGAGAGAAATGATAAGGCACATCATCAGATCTGAGAAGGATTCATCCCGAATTAGTTCATTAATCTCATCCTCCTGAAAGGAGACGTGTGGTTTATTGCGCTCACAGCCAGTACAAATTTCTACAGCTTAAAAAAGATTCAAGTACAAGGGCGGTTGAGACAAATTCGCATGGATTGTAGATGCTGCCCATTTTTCAGTGGTTCAGACCGAATGTTCAGACCTGTCTGCCATTTACTTTTATGTTACCAGGCAGATTGGATTGTCGAGGGGAAGGACTGGCAAGGTACTATTTGACCTTTTGCACAGCGTTGCGTCTGTAGAACATTCTAGTTTCTCCCAGAACATGTATGTCTGAAACACAACTCCAGTCATCCAACAATTGAAGAAAATCCAGGGAAGGTATTCTGACTTCCGAATTTAAGAGGATCTTTGGGTAAGAGGTGTCTCAAGATTTATTTTTATTTAACTCTTCCCTCTATGTTGGTCAATGAAAATCCCTGTCTTTCAGAATTAATGCACCCCCGTTACTACCATCCGCTTGATAGGGGATGTTACTTCTCATTCCAAGTCTGATTTTCTTTACCTTCAGACGAAAGTGTTCTTTCTCCAGGCTCAGGTGTTTCCAACAGGTAAGTGTAAACCACGGGTGCTTATTTGTTCAAATCCCATTTCTGAATTCACATGTTAAAATATTCTAATAAATCTGACCTTTGTGCAGTACAGCCACTGTTCTTTCCTCTGTGAGCTAGAAGCAGCTGCTGTATTTTATAAATGCTGAGTATAACACAGTGCCCTTCTTGGGACCGATGGCCAACCATTCCCCCTCAGGCTGGGCTTGTGTCTACACCCCCTTCCAGGTGTTCTCCTGCCCACGAGGGAGAGAAGGACCTGCACACAATGCTGCCTTGATGGCGGTCCCCCCAGGATGAGGGAAAGCACCTGGCCAGGCTCGGTGTCCCTGCGCAGCCTGCAATCTGAGATCCCACATGCGATGGGCCACCGAGGTGGGGGGCGGAGGCAGAAAACCGAGGGATGCTGTTTTAGACTTTGCAGGGGTTGTTTTTGGAAAGAAGCCGTGCCGTGTGTGTGTGTGTGTGTGTGTGTGTGTGTGTGTGTGTGTGTGTGTGTAAATCTTCTATCTTCAAAAGGAAACAAAAACTTTTCCAGTTTTTTCCTTACATGCTTTAGAATTCTTACATTTTAATCCCCCCCCTTTGGATGGCATAACTGCCACTCAAATCTCTTATACTCCAAAAATAAGCTCATTCCCCAAATATATTCAAGCAGCCTACACACACACACACACACACACACACACACACACACACACACACACACACATCACCCACTCCATTAAACCCAACATCATGGTATTCCTTAGTGAACTCTTCCACACATAAGCCATAGCTTACAGCTTTGCACCAAGAGAATTTCTCTGCTTCTGTCCCCACTCGGTAGAACCGATGGGACCTGGAGTGCCCACACCTGTAGTAGTTGTCACACTGGTCACCAGAGGTCACCTGGGATTCTCCTCTATGAAGGAGGAACCTGTCTGGGTTGTCCCTAGACTTGGGCCACACTCTACCTCCACCAAACCAGATGTAGCTCAAAGTGTCCCTGACCCAGATTACAAATCAACTTAGGAGACAAAACTCCCTTCCCGCTTCACCTTTAAAGTGTCACAGGGCCACCTACCTACATAGGCCTTCATAGAATTTATACAACTGTGATATTTTGTGCTTTCATTTTCCTATTTGTACATTTGCAAAATATCCCCCAAATAAGCAGTGTTTCTAATTTTTCACTTAAAAGAACCATAAGAAATCTATACATCTCACCTTAATGAATGAAAATAATTATTCTTAACCATGAACAGAGTCAGAAAACAGCCGCTCGTAAGAGGGATTTAAAAAATATAATCGCTATGGACATGTATTTTTACCAAATGAAAAATATGCCATAATTGAGCTTGTCCCCTGCTTCTCCTCTTTAATGTGATCTTTTCTTATGGTTCATGAACTCTGGGATCCCAGCCCCTATAAAATGCAGGTCTCCTATCCCGGCGACTCACTAACTTGGTACTACAGTCTAGATGTGTCTATCTAAATTCATATGTTGAAATCCTAACCCTCAATGTGATGGTATTTGAACGTAGGCCTTTGGGAGGTGCTTGGGAGATTAGTGCCCTTATAAAAGAGACCCCAGGAGGATCCCCCACTCCTTTTTCCATGTGAAGACACAGCAAGAAGAACCAGGAAGTGGGTCTTCACCAGACAACTGTGCCTTGATCTTGGACTTCCCAGCCTCTAAACTGTGAGAAATGAATGTTTGTTATTTGTAAACCACCCAGTCTATGGTATTCTGTTATAACAATGTGAACAGGCTAAGATATTTATTGCTCATTAAAAAAAGTTTTCAGATGATAAAAGCAATAGAACATTTAGAAAATGAACAAAATGAAATTCTAGAATTCCATGCCCAACACAAAACTGCTGTAAGTTTTATATAGTTCCTTTCTTTTTTAAAAAAAGATTTTATTTATTTGATAGAGAGAGCACAGAGGGAGAGGGAGAGGGAGAAGCCGACTCCCCGCCGAGCAGGGAGCCCGACGCAGGACGCATTCTCAGGACCCAGGGATCATGACCTGAGCCGAAGGCAGACGCTTAACCACCTGAGCCACCCAGGCGCCCCTATACAGTTCCTTTCAGACTTTAAACTTTTTTTGTTTTTTAAGTAGGCGCCATACTCAATGTGGAGTCCAACACGGGGCTTGAACTCACGACCCTGAGATCAAGACCTGAGTTGAGATCAAGAGTCGAATTCTTAACTGAATGAGCCCCTCAGGCGCCCCTCCTTCCAGACTTTAAAATTTTGAATCTTTACTTGAGGATATTTCAATTAAACAGTGAGAATATCACAGACAATCATGAGAGGAAAACGAGTGGAGTTATCTCTAATCTCTGCACCTGGAAATAAACACAGTGAACATACATAAATCCAGTTTTTATTTCCCCTGTCATATATCAATACATACTTTTAAATGGATTCTTTCTTGACGCTCTTAGGTCTCTTCTGCCTTCATTCATTCATTTGTTCATTCATTCATTCAACAAACATTTATTGAGCACCTACTATGCACCAGCTAGCACTTCACTGGGGTTCAAACAACGTACATGTTCTCATGATGCTTGTCGCCTAAGGGAAAAAGATAGATCTTACACAAATAATTACTAATTCTTCTTTGAGGAATAAATTGTACTTGTCAATTAGCCTTAAAATTTCATCTCCTTTTCAAACCTCTCCCCCTGTCAGGCCCCCACACATTCTAATCTCTGTCTACTTTTTGTCCGTTCGTACCCAGTCATCGTAAGTCAGGTGACAGGTGCCCTGGGACTGTTCCTGCTTACACATCTCACCCCATGTCCTCCCCAGGCAGGTGAGTCCCTGAGCTCAGAGGCAGCTCTTTAGAGGACAGACCCCAAGTGGCCTTGCGGAAGCTGCTGATAACACTACGAGAACTTCCAGATTTCTGAGAATCGGAGTAACGAGAAGGGGAGGCTTGGGAGCAGGAAGTCAGCACAGCTAACTAAGGAGCAGGGCTGAAAAAGAGGAAGCATTCACTCTTGGTTTTTTGGCTGCTAGGCAGCATTTTGCTTTGGGGAAAACAAACAAACAAATTTTTCCCTGGCTTAAAGCCTGGAGGAACCGGACCTCAGACACTGCGGGGTGCGGCTGTGCCGTGCCCCGCGGCCCCTGGAACAGAAGCTGTGTGTGTCTCCGCAACAGGGGCTGAGCAGGCCCTCCTGTCATCCAGAGGCTGCTGAGGGTTGGCCAGAGCCAAGGGCCTAGGGCAATTACCTACTTCATTTCGCCCAAGCGTCTACTCTGTTTGGGCTAAAGAGACATGGACTTTTTTTTTTTTTTTTTTTAATATCTTCCTAACACTGCTAGGAAAATAGCCAATATCTTAAAATTTTCAAAAGACTATTAAATGCAAAGTGCCACGAACAGGGGATGCTCTGTGTTCGTGTGGAAAGCTGGACCTCGGGGTCTACGCGAGTTATGACCTGCACCGCAGAGGACATGTTTATTTAACAGCTCCTGTCCTTCCCTCGCGGTTGGAGCGCTGAGCTCGGAGGATCTGCCGACTCATTTTTGCGTCCTCAGTGCTGACACAGTGCCTGGTCCACTGTAGGCACTCAGTACTCTGACAAATCCTGGTGTGATAAACTGGGAATGGGCCATACTGAAAATGCTAGCATGGATGAAGTGAGTGGGTTTCCCCGGGACACACAAGAAACAAGATACGATCCAAAGAAGTTTCCCTCAATCTCCAAAGCAATTAGTTTTATAATTATTATTTCACTCCCTTTTTGCTTCCCTAAAAGCCCTCTGCTTTGTAAACTTAGGTCTCTCCCCCCAACGCCACTTCTATCCATTACCCCTTCCTCCCTGTCCACTCCCGTCTCCCTTCTTGGTGAGCTTGGTCTCCCATGGCTTCGGCTCCCACCCGTCTCTCCATGACTCCCAAATCTACGTCTGTGCCTGAGCTTTTCTCCGGGGCCCCAGATCTGTTCCTTGGACTTTTCCACATGGATCTTTGGGAGGGGCCTCAGATTCCACCATATGAGCTCCTCATGCCCCCCGCCTGTCCCCACCCCCAATTTGCTAGGCCACCTGCTTCCTGTCATAAATATTTAGTGCCATCACTTCAGGGAAGCTCTGGAAGTTCCTCCTGTAGGAATGTCCCACTGGATGCTCCTGCCTCCTCTCTATCGAGCTGCCTCCTCTCTACCAAGACCAGAGTGGTAGGCTGCATCCTGGTACCCCCTGCCAAGATGGCTGTGTCCCAATTCCTAGACTCTTTGACAATGTCAGCTTACCTGGGGTGGCAATCCTTATATCAGAGAAATTAGATTTTAAAACAAAGACTGTAATAAGAGATGAAGAAGGACACTATATCCTACTTAAAGGGTATATCCAACAAGAAGATCTAACAATTGTAAATATCTATGCCCCTAACGTGGGAGCAGCCAATTATATAAGGCAATTAATAACAAAAGCAAAGAAA
>NW_027397088.1:24183600-24257640 GCF_003265705.2 Callorhinus ursinus
CATCCTTTCTTGATCAAAACTCTTCAGAGTATAGGGATAGAGGGTACATACCTCAATATCATAAAAGCCATCTATGAAAAACCTACAGCGAATATCATTCTCAACGGGGAAAAGCTGAGAGCTTTTCCGCTAAGGTCAGGAACGCGGCAGGGATGTCCACTCTCACCACTGCTACTCGACATAGTATTAGAAGTCCTAGCCACAGCAATCAGACAACAAAAAGAAATCAAAGGCATCCAAATCGGCAAAGAGGAAGTCAAACTCTCACTCTTTGCAGATGATATGATACTGTATGTGGAAAACCCAAAAGACTCCACCCCAAAACTGCTAGAACTCATACAGGAATTCAGTCAAGTAGCAGGCTATAAAATCAATGCACAGAAATCAGTGGCATTCCTATACACCAACAACAAGACAGAAGAGAGACAAGTCAAGGAGTTGATCCCATTTACAATTGCACCCAAAACCATAAGATACCTAGGAATAAATTTAACCAAAGAGGCAAAGGATCTGTACTCAGGAAACTATAAAATACTCATGAAAGAAATTGAAGAAGACACAAAGAAATGGAAAAACGTTCCATGCTCATGGATTGGAAGAACCAACATTGTGAAGATGTCAATGCTACCAAGAGCAATCTACACAGTCAATGCAATCCCCATCAAAATACCATCCACTTTTTTCAAAGAAATGGAACAAATAATCCTAAAATTTGTATGGAACCAGAAGAGACCCCGAATAGCCAGAGGAATATTGAAAAAAGAAAAGCAAAGCTGGTGGCATCACAATTCCGGACTTCCAGCTCTATTACAAAGCTGTCATCATCAAGACAGTATGGTACTGGCACAAAAACAGACACATAGATCAATGGAACAGAATCGAGAGCCCAGAAATGGACCCTCAACTCTATGGTCAACTCATCTTTGACAAAGCAGGAAAGAATGTCCAGTGGAAAAACGACAGTCTCTTCAACAAATGGTGTTGGGAAAATTGGACAGCCACATGCAGAAGAATGAAACTGGACCATTTCCTTACACCACACACAAAAATAGACTCCAAATGGTTGAAAGACCTAAACGTGAGACAGGAGTCCATCAAAATCCTAAAGGAGAACACAGGCAGCAACCTCTTCGACCTCAGCCGCAGCAACTTCTTCCGAGAAACATCGCCAAAGGCAAGGGAAGCAAGGACAAAAATGAACTACTGGGATTTCATCAAGATAAAAAGCTTTTGCACAGCAAAAGAAACAGTCCACAAAACCAAAAGACAACCGACAGAATGGGAGAAAATATTTGCAAATGACATATCAGATAAAGGGCTAATATCCAAAATCTATAAAGAACTTATCAAACTCAACACCCAAAGAACAAATAATCCAATCAAGAAATGGGCAGAAGACACGAACAGACATTTTTCCAAAGAAGACATCCAAATGGCCAACAGACACATGAAAAAGTGCTCATAATCGCTCGGCATCAGGGAAATCCAAATCAAAACCTCCATGAGATACCACCTCACACCAGTCAGAATGGCTAAAATTAACAAGTCAGGAAATGACAGATGTTGACGAGGATGCGGAGAAAGGGGAACCCTCCTACACTGTTGGTGGGAATGCAAGCTGGTGCAGCCACTCTGGTAAACAGTATGGAGGTTCCTCAAACAGTTGAAAATAGAGCTACCATACGATCCAGCATTGCACTACTGGGTATTTACCCCAAAGATACAAATGTAGGGACCCGAAGGGGTACGTGTACCCCAATGTTTATAGCAGCAATGTCCACAATAGCCAAACTGTGGAAAGAGCCAAGATGTCCACTGACAGATGAATGGATAAAGAAGAAGTGGTATATATACACAATGGAATATTATGCAGCCATCAAAAGGAATGAGATCTTGCCATTTGCAATGACGTGGTTGGAACTGGAGGGTGTTATGCTGAGTGAAATAAGTCAATCGGAGAAAGACATGTATCATATGACCTCACTGATATGAGGAATTCTTAATCTCAGGGAACAAACTGAGTGTTGCTGGAGTGGTGGGGGGTGGGAGGGATGGAGTGGCTGGGTGATAGACATTGGGGAGGGTATGTGCTATGCTGAGCACTGTGAATTGTACAAGACTGATGAATCACGGATCTGTACTTCTGAAACAAATAATGCAATATATGTTAAGAAAAAAGAAAAAGAAGATAGCAGGAGGGGAAGAATGAAGGGGAGTAAGTCGGAGGGGGAGACAAACCATGAGAGACGATGGACTCTGAAAAACAAACTGAGGGTTCTAGAGGGGAGGGGGGTGGGGGGATGGGTTAGCCTGGTGATGGGTATTAAAGAGGGCACATTCTGCGTGGAGCACTGGGTGTTATGCACAAACAATGAATCATGGAACACTGCATCAAAAACTAATGATGTAATGTATGGTGATTAACATAACAATAAAATTTAAAAAAAAAAAAGAAAATGTCAGCTTACATGGCCAAGAGGACTTTGTGGCTGTGACTAAGGATTCTGAGACAGGAGATGACTCTGGATTCTCCTAGCGGGCCCAACGTCCTCACGAGGGCCTTTCTAAGAGAGGTCAGTCAGGGAAGGAAACGTCAGGGCAGAACAAGGGTTGGAATGAGGGAGCCAGGAGCCAGGAGGCTCCACAAGCTGCAGAGGACAAGCATGCAGGCTCCCTGGGAGCCCCCCACTACCCCCCAAAAAGGATGCAGCCTTTGAGTTTAGCCCCATAAGATCCATTTCAGACTTCGGACCGCCAAAGCTGCCAGATAATAAAATTAGGTCGTTCTCAGCCGCAGAGCTTGTGGTGATTGGTTACAACAGCCTTAGGAGACTAGCACAGAGATTTCAAAGAGCAGAGTGAGTGGGAGACAGACTTCCAAAAAAGTGGCCTGTGCTATTTATTTCAAGGATCAAGGTGGTAGAAGTGGGTCCAGGAGCAGAGGGGGTTTGGTGAGGAGACAGACCTGCAAGGTGATGGCCCGGGGCGGTGGGGGGGGGGGGGGGAGGCTATTGGCGTTTGAGGGTCCCCTCCCCATCGCCTCCCACCGAGCTGGCCAAGAGGCTTCAAGAGCGCTGCTGGGGAGCTTTGCAACGTGCTTCTCGCCGTGGGGACGCATGGGCGGCTAGGGCTTCACCTGTTCCTGCAAAGGCTGAGGCTGACTGAGGACAGAGTCTGACGCCACTGGGAAATCGGAGAGACCCCCAGGGTCGCCCAAATCCAGGGACAAGTGAAGACTCACAAGAAGGGATCTGGAGGCCAAGGCAGGAGGGCAGCTGTGGGACCTTCCCTCCCAGAGGTAGTGGGACAAGGGGTGCATTAGGGGCCCCCTTGGATCAGAGTGGGTCCCCCAGGAGAGGGAGAAGGGTTGGGGTCCTGTGTCCATAGGGGCTCCTGCAGGGCCAGGCAGAGCGGAAAAGTGGCTGGGGAAATGCTATAGAGCTGGGGGGGCGGTGGGTAGAAGTGGGATCAGCTGGGGTGCAGAGGGAGGCCCCTGGGGGTTCCCCCGGAAGCCTCAGAGGGGGCTGGGTTCAGCGCTGTGTGAAGAGGGAACCGCCTGCTGCAGCCCCTCCCCTTCGCGTCTTGCCTATTCCACGAGCCCGGACGGAGTCCTGCACGGAGCCTATTTTGTAACTAAAAGCGATCAGAAGTTATGTCTGAGGGTGAGCGGAACAGTCTTGCATGGGCTTGGTCGCTCTTCACCAGCAGCAAAGAGCACCTCCCCGCACAGCCCACGGGGGCCAAGGGACAGCGGGAGAAGGTGGAGTTGCATCTTGAGACGAGCCCCGCCGCCTGCGAGCTGGCCAGATCTGCCCCAGCTGCCAATAATCTCCTGCACTCCTGGCCCAGGTCCCGCTCTGCCCACCCCCCCACCCCCCCGCCCAGCCTGCCGCCCTCTCCCCCAGGCCACCCGCACTGCTCGGCTGCGGCTCAGCACTCAACAGCCCCATCACCCCTTGCTCCAAACATCCCTAAACATCCGGTACCTCCCCGCCCTCCGTCTAGAGAACAGAGTTCCTGCCACTTCATGGGGCTTCCCGGGGCCTGCACAACCTCCATCACTCACCCCATGTCCCCTGTGCCCACATCTAGCACAGTGGCTGCTCTCTGAGCATGGCACGTGCCCCAGGGCCTTTGTGCTTACTCTTCCCGAGTCATCGTCTCCCCTGTCCCATCACACTTCCTTCTCTGTGGACGTCCTGTGTCATCCTTCATAGCGGCATTGTCACGGCTCATGAAGCCGTGGCCACCCTATCTGGGCAGAGCTGCCCCTCCCTCCCGTCCTCCAGAGGGTCTCCGCTGCCCTTCATTCATGTCCAGCCAAGGGCACTGTGCTCCGACCTGGGATACCACAAGACGTGGCTTCGTCCTGAGAACCTTCAGGACACCCAGTCTACTAGATGCTGACAAATGGAGAGGCATCATGACAGTGGCCGTGACCCGAGTGGGGGTCACCCCGATCTGCCCGGGACTGGAGTCATAATACACGATTTCAAGATGCGCCGCACACACATCCCCTCCACTCTGGAGCGAGCTGCTGGTCCGGGACATACCCAGGGCCAGGAACAGGATCAGGGTTTTATCCCGTCTGCCTCCTCCAGGAGCGCCTGACACACAGTAGACCCTCCATGAGGGTCAGTTTAATAGAAAAGAGAAAAATCCCACCTTCATTTGTGCAATGACTTATAGGCGTCCATGTACTTTTCACAGGCTCTTCTAAGGCCCTTCTCTAAGACAGTGGTTCTCAAGTTCAGCTCCTTCCCAAAACTACTGTTTCTGAGGTCCCACCCCCAGAGCCCCCGCTGTAATCACTCTGGTGGGGTTCAGGCATCTGTTTGCAAACCCCCGTCTTCTCGGGGATTCCACCACGCAGCTAGGATTGAGGAGTACCACTCTTGGCGCTGGGGCAGGTGTGACCCCCACTTGGTATGTGGAGGCTCTGAAGCAGGGAGAGAGGCTCAATGACCCACTAGAGCTCACGCGGCTTGTGCAGGGTGGACTTAGGACACGGACTCAGGAGAGCTCGGGTCCACCCCGACTGCTGCCTCACCTCAGGGAGGGCAGCAGAAGCAGGGAAGGGAGCGCGGATCACCGTGCAGGGTCCTGCTGGAGCGCCCTACTGCTCTGGGCTCAGCAGCAGGGAGGCTGGCCTCATGGGGGAAGGTGAACCATTGACGCCATCGGCACCATTAGCCGCAGGGAGCCCACGAGGGAAGCATAGCTTACTGGGACCTGTGTCAAAAACAAGACAGGACCCGCCTCCTTGTGACAGGTCAGACAAAATACAGCATTCTTCATGGCCTGCTTCTTTGCCTGACAACTTTTATTGTGATTAATGGATTAATTCCCTTGCCTTCTCCCAGTGACTCAGTCCTGGTTACTCCAGCCTCGGGGGCTAATTTGGTTGATTACACAAAAGGAATCTCTTAGAAGTTATCTTAAGACTCCGAAGGCCAAAATTTCCCAGAAACATTCACTTCTGCCAGATGCCAAGGCCCATGATATAGTTACTCAGTTTTAACTTTGATTGAACTTTGTTCAAAATTATGAAATTAAAAGAAGAGTAAGAACCCATAAAACTAGTTACCACCTAGACAGCTTCTAGGTTATAAAGAAGTTGAATTCCAAAGTTTGTCAATCAGTTGTTCAAAGTGCATAATAGACTCTCCCACAGAAACCATGTTTTAAAGGGTGGTCAAGTTCTCAAGCTCTCCCATAAAGTTTGTCTAATGTAGGAGATAACAAGGAATATTAAAAGAATGGAGAAATCCAGAAATTCTCCATGATTATTTTCTGGGAGAAAAGCAGAATAAGGAAAGAGCTATACTTCCAGCGGGGCAGGGGGAGGGGGAGGGAGAAGGGGTTGCCTCTCAGTTATCTCCAAGCAACTGAGAAGCTGAAGGGACACAGCCTTTTGCCATCCAGAGCTGGATGGAAATGCCAGTGGAAATGGGGTCACACAATATTTTATGTTAGAAACTGAGTGCATGTATATATGCATACACATACATCCTCCCACACATATACAGGGATGGCCAAGACTCCACACGTCACTGCCATATGACTTTGGATCTTTGATCTGAACTCTTGAAGGTATCACATACTCATAGAGCCACATGTTAATCTGCTCTTCTGCAAAGTAAAAGCTTGTCGAGGAACTCTGTGTTACACTGCGGTGCATGAGGTAAGTTGCGTGGTTTGATTCTGTATCACACAGAGAATCCAAGCGAAGCTTTTTTCCTTAGTGTGGGATCCACTGCACATTACGTGTGCATATTTTGTGTCCTTTAATAAAGCACAAGCCAGAGCATAAGTCAAATGAAACAAGTTCTTAATTATTTGAACCAGATTGCATGACCCTACCTCATACCGTATACAATAATCAACTCAAAATGGTCATAGACCTAAAGTTTAAAACAAAAACTATAAAACTCTCAGAAGAAAACATGGGGGTAATTCTTTGTGACCTGGGATTAGGTAATGGTTTCTTAGATACGACACTGAAAGTCACTAAGTGACAAGAGGAAAAGTAAATAAATTGAACTTCATCAAACTGAAAAACTTTTGTGCTTCAAAGGATGCTGTTAAGAAAAGCAGAAGATGACCCTACAGTGGAAGTGGAAATTTGCAAATTTGATAAAGATCTGTGTCCAGAATATAGAAAGAATGCTTCCAGCTTATAATAAAAAGATAAATAACCCGATTTTTAAAAAATGGGGTAAAAGTTTGAGTAGACATTTCTCCAAAGAACCTATACAGATGGCTAATAAAGACATGAAGAGATGCACAGAGTCAGGGAAATACAAATCAAAACCACAACGGGATGTTAGTTCACGCCCACTAGGCTGGCTAAAGTGAGAAGGACAGACAATATCCAGTGTAGGTGAGGATGTGGAGAGACTGGAACCCTCCAGTGTGGCGGTTGGGAATGTAAAATGGTGCATTCACTGGGGAACACGATTTCGCAGTTCCCCCAAAAGTTAAATATAGAATTACCACATGATCCAGCAGTTCCGCCCCTAGGCACCAAAAGAAATGAACATGTATGCCTGCATAAAGACCTACACGTGAATATTCATTAGCAGCAGCTTCCATGAAAAACAGGGAAACATAATGGGACACATCCATACAATGGACCGTGACTTGGCCATAACAACGAATACTGACACTTGCTACATGGCTGAACCTTGAAAACATCATGCTTAGTGAAAGTCGGACACAAAAGGTTATAGATCGTATGATTCCATGTATATGAGCTGTTCACTATATGCAAATCTGCAGAGATGGAAAGCAGATGAGTGGTTGCCCGGAGCTAGGGAAGGAGGAGGGAGAAATGGGGAATGACTGCTAATGGAAAAAATGTTTCTTTTGGGGGGTGATGAAAATATTCCACAATTGGGTAGTGGTGAGGGCTGCACAACTTTCTGAATATGCTCAAAATTATGGAACTGTCTGCTTTAAAGGGGCAGATTGGATGGGATGTGGATCATACCTCATACAACTTTAAAAAACAAAACAAAACCCGGAACCCACAAGATCCCTGTGTCCATGGAGGGGGTGGTCCCACATCACCGGTTATTGCCTTAACAGCAGAGGGTGAGCAGACTAAGTAGCATCCCACTGTGGATCACTGGAAACCTGAGATTTATCCCCCCTTTTTGTTTCAGCGGTAAGCATCTGCGGAATGCGCTCCAGCACCAAGTGAGGTGTTCATTAGAACACACAAAAATAGCATCCCACCTACCGAATATCTGTCATCTCTGTTCAGATCACTTTTTTCTCTCTCTCTCTCGTTTTAAAAAATCATCATATACATGCAGATCCCCAACAGGAAGCTCTTTTTTTTTTTTTTTTAATGTTATGTTATGTTGGAACATACTCAGGTCCTATTCTCAGAAAGCTCAGTGGTTTTTTTTTTCCTGGAACAGTGGTACATCAGTGGTGGTCTGAAGACGGTGGGTGGTCCTGGACTAACCAGTAAATCAAGTGTCTATAGCTCCCTTGGGAGCAGGGCAGGAGGCAGTGGGGTGAGGACGGTGGGGAGCTGGGCAGGGAGAGCCTCTCTACTTGAACGGGGCAAACGCTTCCGTAGCAGGGGACTGTTCCAGGAGATAACATAAGCTAGAAATCTGGATTTTTTTTAAATGTAAAGTCTTTATTTTGCCAATGCATTTTTTAAACATAACATTTGTGGGCTGAGTTCCCAGCGGAGGCCACAAGTGTGTGACCTCGGCTCGAGGAGGCCTCTGCCTTGGTTCTTCCGTGCAATTAACATCAGAATTTCAAATCAGAGAGTGTTGACGTGGCCCCTGGAGTTCGTCCAGTTCAACCTCCCACTCCATAGTAAAATCCCTTCTACAACAGATGGCCACCCTGCATTTAAGTAAGTAAACAATTCAAGCCCGAAATGTGTAGTTTCTGTATTGGCTTATTAATTTAAAAAAACCTGTAGGGTATGGGTTAGGGAGGAAGGTCAGGTGGGAGAGCTGGGTTGAGAGCGGCAGACCTGACATGGGGCCGCAAGGGGCTTCCATACTGGTTTGGGTTTTTTTGTTTTTTTGTTTTTTTGGAGGACTCTCTCTTGTGACCAACCCTAGTATTTTTTTTTTTAACCCCAATTCATTAAAGTGTATCAGCATGTTTGGGGTTTAGTTCTTCTGGAATTCCCAGAGGAAGACAGAATTTTAGACCTGGAGTGGCCTTCAAAACTACGGGTGTCTGAATCCCTCATTTTACTAAGATCCATAAGGCTTAAGCTGTTTGCTCAAAGAATGTCAGATATTGGCAGCCAAATCATACTGTAGTTAATATTTCTTTCAATGGGTCAAGTTGTAACTCATAAATAGGATCCAAATGAAAGTATGATCACTTTGAAATTTCCTGTAGCCTTATGTAACAGATTCAGCACTCATGTTTTTTTTTAGATATAGAAAGATTTACAAAAAACCAAAAAACAACAAAACCCCCCATTTTTTTTTTGACTTTCTGAGCTACCTTCACGGCATCATGTGATAACTCACCAAGTTATCTATTCATAGAGCCCACTGGAGATTACTTATCATTCTGAAGACAGTGTTGGCATAAACCACAGAGGTCTCCACAACTCATTTCACTGGTTCCCATCTTCCCAATAAAACCCTTTTGCAAGCTGTTGCTAAGTGTTGGATTAACTTGTGTTTCTCTTCCTTTATTTGCCACTGAGGAGACTTGGCAGACAGTGGGAAGGACGAGGAGAAATGAAGGACTCAAGGAGCCCCTGAATTTAGTCAATCCATCCCTGCATAATTGAAAATTGTGTGTCACTTGGCACAAACTGGTATGAGTGGAATTCTTCTGGTCACTAGGGACGGTGGGGAAACAGGGCCCAGCAAGTGGGTGGATCAACAGCAAGGGGCCTGTGGGATCCTGCCCTTGGCTTGCATTGTTGGTTTTTTTTCCCCCTTGGTACAGCACCTACATACAGATTTGACAAGCCAAAATAGGAATAAAAACACAGGCAGTAATAATGACCCCTTATTAAGTGTAGAGATAGTTATGAGTCACATTAAAAGTCAACAAGACCTCAGTTCCGGTAATCATCAAGATTTTTTCCCCCTGCATTTATACTTGATCCTTCTCTCTAATTATATAGAGCTGCCCCCAAAGTATGGAAATGATAGACGGGAACACCATTACTGCAGCAGGGGACCAGAGCTTTTGAGTTTTATCATTCAAGTTAGCAAATGCTACATTTCAGCCTGTCTCTGCTCTCAGTGCAGCTAGGAACCTTTGAAACCTTTTGTGTGAATCCAGGAGGGAAAACAGTCTGGCAAATTCTGGCAAGCATCTCTTCAAGAGCACATTTGTACTCTGTTAAAAAGCCCAGGCCAACTGCTGCTGGTCGTCATGGGAACAGACATACACACCATTTACACATCAGCTTCTGAGATGAGCCCGAAGTCGCAAAACCTCTCTGACAGGAGGGGAGGTGAAGCCAAGAGCCGCATCGTTCACGCAGCCTAATGAACAGGTGTCTTCGGGCTTCTGAGGGGCTATGGTGGGCATGCTGCCCTCTCCATGTCCTATTTGTAACCGGCTGGAGAATTCATGGGCTCTCCTCCACTCTGTGTAAACTTCAGGACAATTCAGTCGGTCACATTTCCTTTCCAAAGCCTGTTTACTAATTGATGCCAAACACTATTATAGTCATTGGGGGAAAGAAGGAAGGGCCTCTCTTGCTTATTCCTTCTGGAAATCAATTTCCCTAGCTCTCTATGGAGGTTCTGTGGGGCACACTTTGGTATTGGGGTGGGGGAAGCTGGGGGAGGAGGAGGTCTTTCATGGGCCTGCAGAAAGAGAGGTTAATCATGAGACTTGAAAGCCTTCTCTTGAAAATGGAGTTCTAAAGATAATAAGTAGCTGTTCACTCAATACTTCCCGAGGCATTGGGCCTTGACAATGGAATGGAGCTGTAGGAAATAAACCCACAACAGTGGAAAATTTAGACTGAGGGGAAGCTCAATCCCTCCAGGTAAACCTCAGTGATTTCAAGTGGAAAAGAAGGATGGAACACATCCTCCCCCATTAGCCTTGAAGGGAAGCCACAGGAGCTCTATTCATGAGAAGTAAAATTAGCCGCGTGTTCGATTTGCATGACATTTGTTATTGCAATAAGCAGTCCACAGCATGACTTAATTGCACCCCCTACAAACACCTAAGAGGAAAGAGAAGGAAGGAAAAGAAAGGGTTTCGTTCCCTGAATGACAAATAGTCACGAATCCAGGAACATTTAGCAACTGGTGATGGGAGTGAACATCACGAGCAACGCATGGCTAATAAAAGTTCCAGGCCTGATGGTGATAAACTTTCCTCCACCGTTCCATTACTTTTTTTCCTTCCTATAATTATGAACATTCATCACATAAGCTCTGACTTTAAAATGTCAAACTGTCTCCTTGTAATTTTGCTTTCTCACCTTGCAATTTAAAAAAATAATTTTACCGATTCCGACTTTTATTCCGGGTCGTCTTTCAAAAAACAATTCCAGAAAAAAAACTCAGGGGTAAGGATCCCTTCACTGTCTGGAGGTGTTCTAATACCCGCTAGGTATTGCCCTTAGACACGGTAGGTCAATAGGTTATAGCTTAAAGAAATGAGCTTGTTTCTCCCAGAGATTTCAGACTGGTATGCAGACAGGTGGCAGACATTTTGGGGGGGGGGGTGGCAGGGCTAACACAGTGTTTGAAGAAATGACATAAATGCCTCTTAGGCTTTGGCTCTGCAGTTTGCCACAGTCCCCCTCCCCCCCCCCCACCCCCGCGGTTCTCTAATGTCTCCACCTTGCCTGTCCACTGACTTAAGCAGCCTACTCTAAGGCTTGGAGTTCACATCTCGCATGTATTTGTCTGTGTTCTGCTCTTCTTCCCTTTGGTGTGCGTTCAAATTAAGTCTTTTCTCCAAGAATTAAGTCAGGAGCTCCTCTTCCGGTCTGCTGATCTCACGCGGCCCTGCCTACCTCCCCTCTCCGGCGCCCTTGGTTTTAGTTCTTACTTGTTTTCTAATTGGTCATGACGCTGGATTTCCCAATTTTTTTTTTCTAATCAAGCCCCACACCCAAGGTAGGGCTTAAACTCACAACCCCAAGTTCAGGAGAGGCACACTAGGTTCCACCAACCAAGCCAGCCAGGGGCCCCAGTGTCCCTATTTTAAGGTTAGTTGATGAACCATATGAACTCCACCCGCAGCCTCCCTTCTCTTTTGCCGTGGAACCTGACTTATTTACAGTTCCAGGGACCAGAGCAGACTTCTTTGGGGGGCATTATTCGGACTACCACAGTGACACTCATGTAATAACCAAACCACCAAGAGAAAGCTACCATATAATTCTGTTTTAAAACAGTTGTATTCCACTGGTATTCTAAAATTGCTGATAGAATGAAGGAGGCTTAACCAAGACGCTCTACGATGGTAGAGCAAAAACCGGTTTTGAACATGGGGATGGATTATTTTTCAAGAAAGGGGATGATTCAGTGATATAGAAGTGTGTTGCCAGAAAAACCAAGTAGAAAGAAACTAAAACTTCAAAAGTCAAGGTACGCCTCCCAGCCCCAACCCCCACCCCACACACACACGCACATTTAATTCTTGTGACTCCACAACTCCTGAACCATTTCTGTGGAAAACTTGGACCACTCCATCCCTCACTCCCAATCCTCCTGCTTAAGCTCCATGTCTTGTGATAACGCACATGAAACATGCGTGCTACTGTATTTGGATGGGCCAAACCCACTTGATCTCCAATCCAGGAGAGAGAGTCAGGGCAGAGAGGTGGCAGGTCTTTCCACATAGAAAGAGGGGATCACAGACCAAGGAAAGGAAGATGAAGGTATGTCATTCAGGAATTTTCTGTGGTTGTAAGAAACGTATGTTGAAGTGGCCACGCAATTGTTCAATGAGAGGCAAATGAACATAAAACCATGTTTACTCTTAGAAACCAAAGCTTTGTGGGAAATCTTGGATTTATGGGGAGGGAGGGAGGGCTAGGAAAGCATGTCTGTTCATTCCCTGATCCTTTCCTCTCCCCCTCATTTCTGAACTTGGGTTTTGGAGACCCTATTACTGGACGATATTTACTTAATGGTTAATTGTGCTCGACTGGGCACTTCCTTTCCCTTTGTCATTTTGTAACACGTGCCAACTCTCTCCTCTCCCCCTCATTTTTTCCTCTGTAAAAAATGAAATGAATATATAAAGACTTACTAGTACTGAAAAAAGTCAAGGTACAGACAGAAATATGAGGTGGTGTTTACTTTTTGCTTTTTTTCTGTAGACTGCTATGTAGAAGACAATCATAACTGATTTATCCCAAAGAGCTATTGTATGGAGAAATGGAAAAGATGTCTCATTTTGGCAAGAAAGATAGTAACAGCAGGAAGAACTCAGATTTACAAAATCTAGAGTCAGGGATGCATTTCATACACTTCCTGGTTCTATGGTCTTTCTGTGTACATATGCTGAGCTCCTACCATGAACCAAATATTGCCAAGCATAAGGTTACAAAGAGAAATAAAATCATATTTGTCCCCAAGAAGCTCACAGTAGGGAAGAAAGAAAGGTAATTTCATTACTGTATAGTATGAAGTAAAATTCTCAAATATATCTAAATCCTGGGAAAATCCCAAAGGTGAGAAAAAACTAAATGTTCACCTTGAGAAAAAAAGTTTGGTCAAACAATCCTTGAAAACAGTTGTGTTTAGTGACAAGGGCCCATAACTGGGATTTAGGTTTGTCAATAAATGTTAAAAGTAGATAATTATGCAAAATTACTTAATTAGGAGCTAAGGTTTTAGAAAAATTTATATGAGTGAATAATGTGTTATATTCTTGTTTCTGTTAAGGTCAAAAGAAATGTTTTATGTTGGGTTTAGGAAAAAAACTAGAAAGTGGCACCACCTGGTGGTTACTACCCAAAGTGTTGAATTGACCTTGCGATTTCAAATATGGGAAGTCATCTTGACTAACTCAGAAGTCTTATTAATGCTTTACATAAAAGTTGCAAACTGATATATGTTCCCAGAAAATCAGAAACATAGAGAAAATATTTAAAATTCTGGCCAAAGCAAATCCAGTAATATCCAGAATGTGCCACCAAAAAAGAGAGTTTGTATATAATATTCATTGTATAATATTGGCTTTCCATGATATAATAAATAAGAATTTAGCCTGGTGATGGGTATTAAGGAGAGCACATATTGAATGGAGCACTGGGTGTTATACGCAAACGATGAATCATGGAACACTACATCAAAAACTAATGATGTACTGTATGGTGACTAACATAACATAATAAGAAAAAAATTTAAAAAGTTTTTCAAGAATTTCTTATTCTGTTATTCTTTCTCCATTTTTAAAAGCAGGAATTCATCTACACAGAAGTTTTCAACATCAATTGTTTGATCACACTGCACTCCCCCAGTATTTCAGCCAACAAAGCCTATTTATTTGTCGAAAATTCGTCCTGTAGGGTTTTCCACATTCTGATTTGGGCTGGTTACTTCTTCATGGTGTTGCCTAGCTTATTTTTCTATTCCTTATACTTCCTATAAACTAGTAGTAAGATCTAGATTAGATAAGATCTTGATTAGATTCCAGTTCAATTTTGTTTGGTAAGACTACTCACGGGTGGTGTGGTATGCTTCTTACTCATCAAGTCCCGAGTCCAGTTGTCCTGTTTGTAGTGATGTTAAGACTGTTTGGTAGGTTCACATGATGTCAGTTGGATCCCTTCATTATCAAGTTCCCCAATAACTTCTCATTGAGAGTTGGGACATCTATTAATGATCATTGTCTCTATCCATGGTCTCATGAGGATTGCAAAATGATGATTTTTATAAATTCTTTTATTCCTTCTACATTTACAGTGGGGATTTCATCATCTTCTTAGTTTGTTTGAAATAGAATTTGTACAGGGAAGAAAGGACAAATGTGTGATTTACTTCTTTAAAGTGTATTTTGAGGATAAAAACTTAGTGTCCTAGCAAGCTCCAAAGGGGACAATGATATTTTATGTGTTTCATTATGAATGTGGACTGTTATATATTTGATGTATTTCAACCAATAGCAGGCATTATTCTTCTGATGCTCAGATTACCCCACCTTTGACCACTGAGTATATTTTTGACACAGATACTCTATTCATAATGTAGTATAATTGTTAAGGCACCCTCTTAACACTCTCAAGATAAATTTACCACTTTCAAGGAGGGAAACTGAGCAATATGCACCGGGAGACTTAAAAATATTTATACCCTTGTATCACAGAGGAATTTTTCTGTGAAAATAATCAGATGTAAAAAAAATTGTACAAAGGTATTAAGTCTATGCAATTCTGAACAATTAGAAAGAGATGCCAGTAGGCTTTGATATATTTGTATGATGAAATATTATAGATACCATATTAAAAATCCAGCTTTTGAAAAATTTTCATTATCGGGGGCATTTTTAGAGATTATATCAATTGAAAGAAGATTACCAAAATCTTATATATAATATGATTCAGTTATTATATATAAATATGTATATAAACAAAACACTAGGGAGACATATTTCAAAATGTTAACAATAGTTATATCTAGAAGGTGAGATAATAGGATATTTTTATGTAGCATATTTCATTTTATAAATTATCTCCTCCAATATGTATCACATTAGATCCTATTACAAAGGAACTAGTATTGAAATTTGTTGTGAGTAAAATTGATTTGTTATTCTTTGAATAATAAACCGAAGTGAATATCTCCTTTTGTATTAGTGGAAATTGTGTAAGAAAGAAAACATTTTTTCCCTTAACCAAAAGATCATCGTGACTTAGTTAAAGAATGAAAACAGAACTGAGCTGTATTTAACATGAAACACGTAAGAGCCTTCCTGGGGTCTGTCCTGTTTTCCCTCCTGGGATCTGCTCATTGCAATTAATGACACTTCTCCAAAAACAAATTTCCCCTGTGCCTTCCAATGAATCAATCTGGTATTTCAGCTTGATTCTTATGGGGAATGAGGAGCCCCACCACAGATTAAGATGGATGTGTCTACCATTTGTAATGGATACCACAGGGCATCTCCTCCCACCAGTTCCTCTTTTGATAGTGATAATTTCTAATTTTTGACATCCTAATGTCTAGTTGTCACTTTGAAAAGTCCGAAAACCCCTGGTTCAAACCACTTATTAAGGCCTTAATTTCTGCTTTCCCTTCTTATTACCAAAGTAATAAGTGTTCAATGCCAAAAAAAAAAAAAAAATTAGATAACCCCGATGAGCTGAAAGAAAATAAAATTCACAAATAATTCTGTCAAAACACTTCTAACGTGTTGGCATCAATCCCATTTCCTGGATCTATATGACTAGCTTTGGGGACAAGATTCATATCTAGTTTATTATCTCCTTTGCACACAGGACACACACTTCCTGGGTGTTTATTGATGCTGGAAGTGAGCTGAAGTGGAAGAAGAAGAGAGGGAAAAGTAGAGCCCTTCTGGACAGGGTGACCCCCTGGAGAAGGCACAGATGGGAGACTGAGCTCTCAGTGTTTGAGGCGGGGGAGACCGGTCCTGCCTAGCAAGAGGGGTCATGTGCGGCAATTATGGGAGGAAAATGGTGGCAAATGTGGCATGACTATGGCTGAGGACTTTGTTTGTAGTATGAGCTGGTAAGGGACCATACTAAAATCTATCCTATTATATGAAAGTCCTTAATTCCTTTGTTCTCTGAATCATATAATTGCTTTATAATGAAGGTTGGTGGCAAGCGGACCTATGTAGAAATAATCCCATAAATCTGATGAAATTAGATACATTTCTCTTCCTTCTTTTTTTGGTATAATTTACTTGGAGTACAATTACCCCTCACAGTATACCGTTTTTTGAGTTTTGGCAAATGTATACAATAGTGTAACCCCCATCACAATCAAGATATAGAAGAGTTCCAACAAACAAAAAAGATTCCCTTGGACCTCTTTGTAGCCAACCTCTCTAACCAACCCTTGGTGGCCAACGATTTGTTTTCTAACCTTACAGTTTTGTCTTTCCCATAATGCCATGTGAGTTGAATCATACAGTAGGTGGCCCTTTGAGTCTGGCTTCTTCCTCTTAGAATAATGCATCTGAGCATAATTCAAAGGTACGTATCAGTTCCATTCCTTTTTCTTGCCTCACGGTATTTCATTGTATAGATATACCTCAGTTTGTTTAATCATCTACAGTTGAAGGGCAATATATTTCTTTTTAATATAACACATATAACTAATATTGTACTTTCAACCAGCCCAAACAAGAATTCTAAGTTTTAGAGATTTACTTACTAATTGTCAAAAATAGTTGGAGACAGGAAAAAGAGAAAATCCAAGTAAAGCATAAATTAATTTTAGAAATATGGATGTCATTATCCAGTAGATTCATTTTCAGAGCAGTCAGAGAAAGAGAACGGCTGAAGGTCTCCAGGTCTGTGTCCCAGAGCAGCCTCACTGATGAGTGACCAGAGAGGAAGGAGGGCCTTTGCCTACATTTCCCCAGAAGATTCTCTAGAGCCACCTCCCCTGTTTGAGGACCCCACAGAGCCAAAGAGCCATTGGGCTGAGCAAAGGTTGATATTGTTTCTAGATCCTGCCAGTGTCTTGTCTTCAGTTCTTCTCCACGCTCATTGTAATCTGGTGATATCCTTCCTACCACAGTGTCCTTTGATGGCACACGAAGTGATTTTCTATGTTTCTAGGTCCTTATTTGAAAAGTGAAGTTCCTATTCTTTCTGCCTCACAACATTCTCAGGGGCCAAATTGGTGACTCTGGGTTAAATATCATTGTTAGGTTAGTAATTAGGATAAAATGGAGGAAAAAAAGTCAGAGAAGATGGGGGGACAGGGAAGACAGAGATGACAAGTCGAGGTGTCATTCTATTCATCTAACTCTAAGGGGAACCCCTCTCTGCCTCATGCCCACTCCCACCTACAGGTCCTGGTGTTCACGTGGGTGGTGGGAATTAGAAGAATCTGATCTAAGATATAGGCAAAGGTGTAAAAAGGTAATTTAAAAACATCTACTTTTTAGTTCTAGGGTGTTTCTAGACAAAGAAATTCAAGTAAGTGCCTGGTGGTTTTTAAGTTTTCTGCTACTTAGAACTAATGCCTTGGATATATAGAGAAACTATCTACTGAGCAATCATGTTCTGGGAGGCCAGAGCTGGGGAAACATTGGGTATCATGACAATAAGACTTTTTAAGGGTTAGAAATGTAAAAGCAGCAAGGTGTTCAAAAAATGGCAGGAACAGACTTCCAGGAAAGATGGCTCAGGTGCATTATTCTAAGCTTACCTTGTCCCATAGTACAACTAGATAATACCCACATCAGTGTAAATAATCCAAAATATGACCCAAAGACTGGCAGAACAGACTCTCCATAGCTAAATGCAGACAAGAGGCCACATTGAAGAAGGTAGGAAGGGTGGAGATCAGTTGGGAGCTAAACATGCTGTTCGAGAGGGACGGAGGCCATGAGCATGGAGAGGGGAGAGAAACTAACCCTCACACCAGGCACTCCAGGCATAGGGAACCTGCACAGGGCAGAAATAACATTTGGCTGTGAAATCAGAGGGGCCTGGTTCTTACAATCAGCGGGGCTTAACACCTGGAACTTCAGAAATCAGCAGGCTGGGTTCCGGGAAAGCCAGGAGGGCAAGATGAAACTGAGTCCCTGCCCTTAAGAGGACATCGCAACAAACAGACCCACTGAGATACAGCATAGAAGCAGCAGTTTGAAAAATGCCTGGGTTATACGGGGGGAGATCTGCTTACTGATCTCATAGTGTGTGCTGGAGGAGCAGGAATATTTGGGAGTCCTCTCCAAAAACAAAAAAGCTGGTGAGTGTCAATCCCCACCCCAACCCCGCCTCCCAGCTTAGATGCATGGACACCTACAGGAACCAGCACAGCAGGAATATTCTCCACCTCTCTTTCAAATAGTGCACCCCTCTCCTTGCTCTGTGAATCCACCCACTCCAGCCCTGGGCATGAGTTTCTAAAGTGGCTCCAGGTCCCTTCACAGAGCAGACCTGTAAACCTCTGCTAACACCACATGCCCTGCCCCATATACCTGCACCCTCCAATATGTCCTTGGCTGGAGCCCATTTGAAGAGGTGCCACAAGCCTGGTAGTGTGCAAGTAGCCCCAGTAGGAGTCAGCACCACTCCCAAGTGACTCCTACCCCAAGGAGAGGGGAAGATAACCACATATACCAGTTTGTTGTGGCCCCAGTAGGGGGCTGGGGGTAGACATCTGTTCTGACTGCTGGCCCTGCCCAGCAGTGAAAGCTTCTCAGGAGAGAACAAAGCATCCTGCAGGTCAGTGCTACTGCATCTCTGCCAAACATCTGCTCTGATTCGACTCAAGGCCAAGGGAAACCCAGACTGGCCCACTAACAACACAGGGACCAAACCCTGCTCACAACTGGGCAAAGAGAGCCATTGCAGATGACTGGACTGAGGACAACTGTGGCTCAACCACAGCACTAGGGTGCACACAACACACACAGCAGACAGTCCCAAAGTGCCAGGTTCTGGTGAACAGGGGACCTTGCACTCCAAGGCACTCCAGGTCCTCTTCTCCATAAGGCCACTACCTTTGAAAGCAGGAGATGTGGCTGATTTTCCTAACACATAGAAACAGACACAGAAAGCAGGCAAAAATGAGAAGACAGAGCAATATGTTCCATATATAAGAACAGGACAAAATCATAGCGAGAGAGCTAAATGACATGGAGAAATATGCCCAATAGAGAATTTAAAGTAGTAGTCATAAAGATACTCACTGAACTTAAGAAGAGTGGAGGAGCTCTGTGAGACCTTCCAAAAAAGAGATAGAAAACATGAAAAAGAACGAATCAGAGATGAAGAACTCAATAAGTGAAATTAGAAATACACTAGATGGAATAAATAGTAGACACAGGGAGCAGAATGGATCCATGACCTGGAGGATGGAGTAATAGAAAGTTAGTCAAGCTGAATAGGAGAGAAAAAAATAAAAATGAAAAATAAATAAAAAATGAAAACAGACTCAGGGAACTCAGCAACACCATCAAACATAATAAATTTCACATCATAGGGATCCCAGAAGAGAGAGAACAGGAAGCAGAAAATTCATTTGAAGAAATAATACCTGAAAACTTCCATAATCTGGGGAAGGAAACAGAAATATGGATCCAGGAGACACAGAGAGCCCCCAACAAAATCAACCCAAGGAGGTCCACACCAAGACACATAGTAATTAAAATGGTAAAAAGTAGTGATAAAGAGAATTTAAAAAGCAGCAAGAGAAAAGAAAATAGTTACATACAAGGGAAATCCCACAAGGCCACCAGCTGATTTTTCAGCGGAAACTTTGTAGGCCAGAAGGAGTAGCATGCTATAGTCAAATGCTGAAAGGAAAAATCTGCAGCCAAGCATACTCTATCCAGCAAGGCTCTCATTCAGAATAGAAGGAGAGCTAAAGAGTTTCCCAGACAAACAGAAGTTAAAGGAATTCATCACCACTAAGCCAGCCTTACAAGAAATGTTAAAGGGGACTCTTTGAGTGGAAAGGAAAGACCGTAGGCAGGAGTAAGAAAAGTAGGAAACACAAAAGCAGTAAAATTAAGCATATCTTTAAAAATCAGTGAAATAATTCACAAAATAAAAGGATGTAAAGTATGACACCATATCCCTAAAATGTGGGGGAGGGAGGAATAAAGAATGGGTTCAAACTTAAGTGACCATCAACTGAATACAGAAGATGTTATATATAAACCTAATGGTAAACACAAATCAAAAACCAGTAATAGATATGCAAAAAATGAAGAGAAAGGGGAATCCAGGTATATCACTAAAGAAAGCCAGCACCCATAAGAGAAGAAAGTATGAGAAGAACTACAAAAACAACCATAAAACAAGTAACAAAATGGCAATAAGTACATACCTATCAATAATTACTTTGAATGTAAATGGACTAAATCCTCCAATCAAAAGACATAGGATGATGGAATGGATAAAAAAGCAAGACCCATCTGTATGCTGCCTACAAGAGACTCAATTCAGACCTAGAGAGACACCTGAAGATGGAAAGTGAGAGGATGGAGAAGCATTTCTCATGCACATGGAAGTGAAAAGAAAGCAGGGTAGCAATACTTCTATGGGACAAACTAGACTTTAAAACAAAGACTGTGACAGGAGACAAAGAAGGTCATTGCATAATCCTAAAGGGAACAATCCAACAAGAAGATATAGCAATTGTAAATATTTATGCACCCAACATGGGAGCGCCCAAATACAGAAAGCAGCTAATAAGAAGCATAAAGGAAGTAATAAATAGTAATACAATAACAGTAGGGGACTTTAACACCCCACTTACATCAATGGATAGATCATCCAAACAGAAAATCAACAAGGAAACTGGAGCTCTGCATGACACATTGGACCAGACGGATCTAACAGATACATTCAGAGCATTCCATCCTAAAACAGTGGAATACATATTCTTTTCAAGTGTATGTGGAACATTCTCCAGGACAGATCACATGACAGGCCACAAGACAAAAAGATTTAAGTCATAATACCATGCACCCTTTCCAACCACAACGCTATGAAACTAGAAATCAACCACAAGAAAAAATCTGGAAAGACCACAAATACATGGAGGTTAAATAACATGCTACTAAACAATGAATGGGTCAATTAAGAAATCAAAGAGGAAATCAGAAAATACTTGGAGACAAATGAATATGAAAACACAACAGTCCAGAATCTTTGGGATGCAGCAAAACTGTTTTAAGAGGGAAGTTTTTAGCAATTCAGCCTTACCTCAGGAAGCAAGAAAAATCTCAATTAAGCAACCTAAACTTGCACCTAAAGGAGCTAGAAAAAGAACAAACAAAACCCCAAACCAGTAGAAAAAAGGAAATAACAAAGATTAGAGCAGAAATAAAAGATATAGAAAGTAAAACAGTAGAACAATGAAACCAGGAGCTGGTTCTTTGAAAAGATCAACAAAATTGATAAGCCTCCAGCCAGGCTCATCAAAATAAGAGAGAGGTGTCAAAATCAGAAATGCAAGAAACCGACACCACAGGGATTATAAGAGAATATTATGGAAAATTATATGCCAACAAATTGGACCACCTAACAGAAAAGAATAAGTTCCTAGAAATATATAACTTCCCAAAACTGAATCAGAAAGAAATAGAAAATTTCAACAGATCGGTTACCAGCAATGAAACTGAGTAATCAAAAAACTCCCAACAAACAAAAGTCCAGGACCAGATAGCTTCACAGGTGAATTCCACCAAACATTTAAAGAAGAGTTGATACTCTTTTCACCCTATTTCAAAAAAACAGAAGTGGAAGGAGACTTCTAAATTCATTCCATGAGGTCAGAATTACCCCGATACCAAAACCAGAAAAAAGACGCTACAAATAAGAATTACAGGCCAATATCTCTGATGGACATAGATACAAAAATCTTCAACAAAATACTAGGAAACTGAGTCCAACAATGCATTAAAATAATCATTCACCACGATCAAATGAGATTTATTCCTGGGATGCAAGAGTGGTTCAACATTCACAAGTCAGTCAATGTAATTCATTGCATCAACAAGAGAAAGGATAAAAATCATATGATCGTTTCAATAGATGTAGAAAAAGCATTTGACAAAGTACAATATCCATTCCTGATAAAAACCCTCAACAAAGTAGGTTTAAAGGGAAAACACCTCAACCTAATAAAGGCCATATGTGAAAAATCCACAGCCAGCATCATACTTAATGGTGAAAAACTGAGAGCCTTTCTTTCCCCTAGGGTCAGAAACAAGACAAGGATGTCCACTCTCGCCACTTTCATTCAACGCAGTACTAGAAGTCCTCGCCCCAACTTTCAGACAAGAGAAAGGAATCCAAACTGGTAAGGAAGAAGGGAAGCTCTTGCTATTTGCAGTTGACATAATACTATATATTGAAAACCCTGAGGGCTCCACCAAGAAACTTCGTGAATGAAAGAAACTGAAAAGAAATTGCATGAGATTCAAAGTTATAGAGCTTGTTGGTTTCTCTGAGTCACACATGAGTCATTTTTGAAAGCACTGTGTTCAGAAAGACAGTTTTATAAATGAGAGCTATTTACAGGTAACACTAAAGGTGAAAAGTCACTCAATACTGCACAAGAGGCTGTGTGATTAGTCAGAGCTACTGTGTGCAGAAGAGGGGAACTGCTTCCCTTGGTTGTATTTGGCTGTTCCTGACGATTTTATTAGATATTTTTAGTGGTGTGCATTTGGCCACAGGCATGGAGGAGAGCCGAGGTTCACTATGTGGGGGTCTCACTAATTCAGATTTATGATAATGCACCTTAAGTAGTCTAAAGAGTACCTTTGCTTCGCAGATGAAAAATGAAGGGCAAAAGAGCAGATGGAAGAGATTCATCTCCTAAAGCACTCTGGAAGTTCAGGATGTAAATAGTGGGGACACTGACTGTAAGTCCTTGTTTCTCCTGAAAAATAAGGAGCCCTGAGAATTTCTACAAGTCAATATTTGGTATTCTATTTCCAGTTGCTGTGTGTTTTTATTTTCTCTTTCTGTACATTTTTAAAAGTGAAAAATAATTCATGTATACTCTGAAAGAAATTGGTTGTATGAATCTGGAGCGTTAATTCTCCTTGTGATTTCTTTGAATTTGTGACCATTCATGGTGTATAATGGAGATCATAGCGGTCTTAAATGCAAGACCATGACCATTTTAAAGAGAGTAAATCGGGGGGAATCACGAGGTATAGCGCGGGAATTCCCCCTGAAAGGAAGCTGGCAGGAGAGCAGAGGCTGAAGACCAGGGGGATAGAACGCGCGTGTTCGCCAGTGGAGGCCAAGGGCAAGAAGAGGCGGGTCCGTCTGTCTGTCCTGGCTCCTGAGCCCCCCTGCCATTCACTGGCTGCTGGGGTGTGGGTCTGCTGGCTGACATCCAGGGCCCCACAGTCCCGACACCGCAACGGCCAAAAGGAACCACTCAGGCACATGCCACTTTCTGGATTCCCCCAGGTTCCTAGAAGCAAGTGTTCCATTTTTCAAACAGTAAAACCAGAGTAAGCCCATTAAGAACTTCATGATAAATTCTGTATATTTTCATAATAAATTATACTTTTAAAATAACTAAAATTGTAAAGGTATGCTCTCGGGCACTATCCTAAATATTTTCCCACGCTCGGTCTCGCCCAGCGCTCCGGACTCTAGCGAGGGGTGGAGATTCCGCCCCGCCATCGGCGGATGAACCTGGAGGCGCTGAAGGATACAAGAGCGCAGGGCTCACTGGTGGCCGAGCCTGCTGCAGCTTGGGGAGGGCAGGAGCTCCGTGGTGACGCACGCACCTCTCCCCAAGGTCAGAGAGGAAAGTGGAGAGCGTGACCTCCACGGGAGGGGCTGGTCTCCAGGGGCCAATCTAAGGGAAGGCGCATGGAGGAGGTCCCCAGTTTCGGGGTGACCACGTATACACGATGACCTAGGAGCAGGTGGAGTTGGGGGGTCCTGGTGGGTATGGAGAGAGGCGTCTTCTGGGGAACCCAGCAGCAGCCCTGAACTGCGCTTGGGAGTCTGTGCTGGGGAGGAAAGGGCCCCCGGGGTGGGGGGGGGGGCATCACCACATCCTGCAGCGACTCAAGTGGAGTCGCTCTCGCTCCACCCTCTTCCGCCGTTCAGCTGAGCCTCTGCGCAGTTGTGGGGAAACAGGGTCAGAAGCCACCACCAGGATGGGAACCAGCCGAACAGGGAGGGAGAGGCGAGTCTTGCGGATCAAGGGATCACGAGCAGGGCTGGAACTCCGGAGGCCACAACCCCGCTCTCAGAGGGCAGGCTGAGCCTGCCTGAACTCCCCTAGTTCTGCCCGAGATGCAGGGGGCACCTGTCTGGCCCAAGCCGGTTGTTTGTTCCAGATGAGGCTCTGCTCTGAGCCCAAGCGGGTTGGGTGGCCAGTTTCTCAGTGGTCCTCACCACCCTTGTCTGGCATAGTAAAGAAATTGGGCACTTGGGGTAGATATTCCACAAAGATTTTAACACTTCGCTAGTGTTCTCCTTATGTGTATTTCTCAGCTTCCTGAACATTGAGCAAAGCTCCGGACACACGGCACCCAGTAGATACCACACACCCCCTTTATTGGGGCAGACATTGCCAGCCCTGGAGACCACCTTTGGGAGACCCCCAGAGCTGTCTGCATTTCAGTGGGACCCAAACTTTGACATGTGGGGGCAGAGTAAGATGAATTTTCAAAATAGACTTCTCAGGGGGCTGGAAAAATGGCTAGATTGGGAGTCGGTTGATTTGAGCCGGAGTGCTGGCAAGTGAAAGTTTTAGCAGTAAAAACGAGCGGGGATTGTGAGGAAATGATTTTGAATCTGGGCTGTATTCTGTCACTTAGTAACTGTGAGGCCCTTAGCAAGCCCTTCAATTTGTCTGAGCCTCCAAGTCCTCCCCTGCAAAACGGATTCAATGACCAACCTCATGGGGTTGGATGGAGCATTCAGTGAAAGAATGACTCAGCACCTAGCATGGTGCCTGGTGGGAGTCCTGTCCCAGGGGAAACGGCAGGTACTCCCTGTTGCTCCTTTCTCTCGGAACCTTCGTTCCCACACAAGTGAAAGCGGACAATACAGATCTTTCTACCTTACAGAGTAGCTATGCATTTCCAATGAGAGAATATAGGTGAAATCAGCTCGAGCCACAAAAGCGTAAGGTTGGAATCATGTTTATCAAGTTGACACGCTGGGACCCGGCGTCTGGGCCACACCGGCGTCAGGAAGCGATGGGTTTGTTCGGGGAGTGGGTTTGGTTTGATGTGGGAAGAGGTAAGGCGAGTCCCTGAAAACAGGGTTGTATCTGGGACCGGAAAACACTGCGACTGGGGTGACTGGGCAGCAGAGTGCTGGAAGGGGTACCCCTAACGTGTGATGCAAGACGGGGTGCACAAGACACCGTGGCCAAGCTTCTGGCCTAGGCAAGAAAGGATGTTTGTGTATTGAACGCCAAGATGGTAAGTGGTCCAACTGGCGCCTCACAGATGATCAAAGACCTGGAAGCACGTCCCATAGCCTTGGAGGGGCCGCTCGCCATACCCCACATCACAGATGACATAGAAATGGAGCTTGCACTGAGGGACAAAAGAATATGTCATCTCACCCTGAGGATTAGGTTTCTCAGTTTAAAACCCAAACAGCTTCATTTTAACTGTGAAGTTAAATTCAACTTCAACTTCATTTAACTTCTATTTGGAAGGAAATCAAGTTTTGTCCTTTGGGGGGAATTATAACAATGTCTGGGCTACTCATTTAAAAGCTGGATTAAGGGGCGCCTGGGTGGCTCAGTCGTTAAGCGTCTGCCTTCGGCTCAGGTCATGATCCCAGGGTCCTGGGATCGAGCCCCACATCGGGCTCCCCACTCCACGGGAAGCCTACTTCTCCCCCTGCCTCTCTCTCTCCTCCTCTGTCTCTCATGAATAAATAAAATAAAAAATAAAGAAATAAAAGCTGGATTAAAAGCTGAAAGCTAATGTACATGATCTCCTTAAGAAATCAAGACATCCTTTCACTCTTTTCCTTCTGGCTGCAGGATGTTCTCGCTCTTGATGCAAAACACAACATTTTAATTTGAGTTAGGGAGAAAAAAACGGAGAGAGAACGGGGCAGCCAGAAATCTCCTCAACTCCAGCAGGACTCCTGGGTCCTCCGAGACTGTATCTTAGCTTATGGGGGCCAATACAGCTGTGTGCTGATTCTGGATCTCCCTCTGGTGAGAGCGATCCCCGTCTAGGATAGAGCTTCTACAACCACGTACAGGAGGCTGGACGACTGGTCTGACACATTCTGAACTGTAATCATTTTGCCCCGATTGAGCACCCTGAGTAGGTCTCACCGATACTTCCAGAGTATAGATGAGGCACAGGGGGACTCCAGAGAGATGCATTGTCCTTGATTTGCCTACAGCTTCCCCTGAGAGGGGAACAGATACATGAAGACCATGGAGACCTGGGGGGTTGTCCACTCTGCTGTCTACCCAGGATTCTTGACTAGAAATCTTATCACCTGCAAATAATCACACCTTATAAAGATACAACCAGTAATGGGATACTATCTGTAATGAAGAACAAACATTCATGCCACAACATGGATGAACCTCAAATGTATTCAGCTGAGTGAGAGAAACCAGACTCAAAAGGATCCAGACTATAGGGGTCCATCTATAAGATATTCTGGAAAAGGCAAATGTAGAAGACAGAAAAGAGATCACTGGAGAGATCATTGGTTCACAAAGTCTGGGGAGAGGGGTGGATGGCAAATAGGGCAGGAGGGAATGTTTGGGGGGTGGAACGTCTAGATCTTGATCTTTGGGGTAGGTAGTTAGAAAGTATTCATCAGCCACAGATGTTTGTCAACATGATAGGACTGTGTGCTAAAAAGTACAAGTACTCTTTATAAAAAGTACTCTCTGTAAATCATACCTCAATAAACTTGACTAAAAAAATTTTTTAAGAACAATTAACAAAGATTAAATGACAGATATGTTGAAGTGTTTAGAGCGAAGTGTCAAGCATTAAAAAATAAGATTTGTTGATGGTTCGATAGAGGAATGGAGGTACGAATAGAGAGGAGATAAAGCCAGTAGAGTAAAACATCAAGGATAGAATCTAGGTGGTAGGAGTGTAGACGTTCCCACTGTAATTCCTGCAACTTTTCTGCATGTGAAAATTGTTACTAATGAAATCTTGGAACACATTTAAAGAACAGAGCTCACACATTTCCTTTGTCATTGGCACCATTTAGAGGGGTGCTTGCAAGCCCATGCAATTCCTCTCAGGCCGTGTCCTCTGATGGGCTCAAAACAGCAACCCTTCTGTCCCTTTGAAGCCATCCAGATAGAACGAAAGCTTCCTCTTGGTCCAGAGGGGAAATCTCTTGAGTTTCTTTGCAGCCTCGTTTACATGTCTTTGCTCTTTTCCCTTTAACCCAGTATTAGCAAACAAATTGTCTGTCACTGACTTGAAAATGGAAGGATTGGATTAATTTGGCTCTTTTGGTAGCAAATCCTCAGGGAACAAAACTTTGGGCGGCAGCATTCAGAGCCAGCAAATATCCTGGGCTCTGTTTTCTCCATCTTGCCTGGCTATTCTGTGTGCAGACTCTGGCTCTAGATGTCTCTCTCCATTCTGTGACGGGGACAAGTGCCAAGCCACCCATTCCCAAGCACGAGAACACCTCTGGTGCCTTGAAAACCAGGCACCAAGGGATCAGCCTGCAAGGGGATAGGGAATGTCTTGGTTCCAAGCTGGCATTCATTTTGGTGGGAGAGGGGGGCGGGGCACAAAGATTCGCCCTTTGTAGGGGAATGGTTCCACCCTACATTACCATCTGGGGACTCAGAGGCCGCACCCCATGGGTGCAGAAGTCAGAGACTCCAGGCAAGGTGAATAATTAATCAGATGCTTCAGTCCTCACCCAGTACAACCCATTTTTACAATTATAATCTGTGTATATTTCAGTAAGTCAGATTAGGTGTACTTAAACTGCCCAAACTCTGCAAGCCTGCATTTCCATTTAGCTGTATGGACCCAGTATAAAGATATTTATGGCTCTTGACTGACATAGGAAGGTATTCAAGTTATGTTGCTAAATGAAACAAGCAAGTTGCAGAGCAGATCCGACGAAAACAATACATTGAGTGATTTTAGTGAAAGAAATGTGAGCACTCAGCTGTAGGGTGGTAGGCTGGGGATTCTAGATGACTTCCCCTGTCTCATGTGTTTGTGTGTTGCCTTTATTCTTAGATCATGGAGACAGTGGCTTTGTATCAGATCAAAACAAAATGAACAGGTTTGTTTTTTAGTGTTCCTGCCCAAGCTCATGGTCTTCCCAGTCTTGACAGTGAAGTGCCACTGTGTGTGTGCATGTGTGGACACGCATGCACACACACACACACATTCATACGCAGTTCAACAATTTCTAATCTTGCTATTTCGGAGGAAACCCTGGTGTGCACGTAGGGGGTTATATTTGGCGAACATATTTCGAGATGGTTTCCATTCCCTTAGGATCCTCCTTCCCCCACCCCCAACTTAATAGACTAGCTTAACACTATGGAGAAAATGTGCTATTTTGCTAATTTTCTGCTTCTAACCAGAGACCAAGTTGTTATTCTAGTGATTAACTTTGGGGCTCTTTATATCCGTCTACAACCAACCAACCTGAGAATAAAAGGCTTCAGGATCTGTCACTAAGCCCTGAGTTCTCTAATCCCTCTGCTGTTTTCATTCCTTTTTATTTTTGTTCATTGTAGTTGTTCTGTGTTTCTTCTTCCTCTCCTTCCCTTTGCCCTCCACACCCTCTCTTTTGTCCATCCTTGGCTGGAAACAGCTAAAATATCTGTCCAGATCAATGGACATACAAAGAGAGCACTTTCTCAACCAACAGAACCCCCCTTGAATTATTCACAGTGTCTCCCTTTCTCGGGTTTCCCATCCCTTTTTTTCTCCTCGATAGGAGCTGGAATGGGGCCCTGGGTAATGGCGCTCCTGGACTCAATCATGAAGGCAGCAAGAAGAAGGGTAAGTCTTCTAAAGAAGCAATTGTTCTTCTGGATCATGAGGAAACAGGGAATGCCACGTGTGAAGGTATATAAATAATCCTTACATCAGTATGAATGCTGGGGCCTCTAAACAAAATACAGCCGAATTCTCCCTAATTGGCAGAACTGTGGGGGTAAACAGACGTGGGGAGAAGCTCACACCCGGTAAGGGCGGGGGGGGCTGCCCTCTGTCTGAGCAGAGGATGTTAATGGACAATTTTAGCAGGTGGAAAAACTGGAGCCCAGGAGAATATGTAACTTGGGGATAACAGGGAATGTCCTAAAAGGCTTCCTTCTTCATTTTTTTATGCTCAGGGTGACCTCCTCATTGACATCCTTCCGAATTTTTAAGCTCATGGCTTTAAAGGAGCCAGAAGCCACGAGAGGAATTCTGCCCCCCACCCTGGGGAGGGGGTAGGGTGACGGAGCTGAGAAGGCCAGCCTGGAGCAGCCGCTGTGCCCCAGGGAGTGGACATCCGCGAGCAATGCTGATGGAGCCAGAACGACAGCTGGAGACCGGCGGCGGCACACCCTCTGCTCCAGTCTGGGCCGTCTGGGCGTCAGGGCGCTGGAAGGCTGTATCCGCAGCCCCACGGCTTGCCCCAGCCCGTGCAAGGATCCCGGGGCAAGGAGCCCCGGGGAGAGTCGGAGAGGGCTCCGGTCGACAGCCCATCGGGGGAGCCTTGCCAGGTAAGAGGAAAGCGGGAGCAGCAAGCAATAGGAAGCAGGCGGCCCTGTGAGCTGCTGCTGGTGCTCGGGTGCGGGGCCAACTGCACAGCAGTGGCCCCATGGACCGAGGCGCCCTGCACTCTCCCCCTTCCATGGGCCTCTCTGGCTCCCTGGGACCCGCCCAGCATCAGCTCTTGGCTTCAGCTTCTTCTGGAGACCACCAGTAGTGTAGAAGAGACCACAAGAACTTTCTAGAAGCAGAGCACCCTGTGGGGTCAGGAAGGACGGCTGGCTTCTTCTGTCCTTGTGCAGGACGGTCAGTGGAGGACTGGCGTGGACAACCACGGCCCGGGGACAGGTCTGCAGAGCTCCGCCTGCCGCCTGCAGGCCCTGCTCCGCCTTGCCGTGGTTCAGGATCCCCCACACGGAGCCAGGGGAACAGTGGGGGCAGCCGAACGAGACAGCCAAGTCCCAGTGTCCCTGGGAAGGAAGTCACCAGTATCTGAGATGGCAGCATTCCCTAAGCTTAGCTGTGTAGTGGCTCTGTCACTGTGGTCTTTTCAGGGACACACAGAACTCGATTCCATTCCGTTCCCTGGGGCCCACAGAGGATGTTGTCCTGCGGCCTTGTCCATCGAAGCTCCACCCAGACACAGAGCGAAACCCTTCAAAGAGGGCAAACCAGCAAGTCCCACTCAGACTAAGTTGTCTGGATGGATCTACTTGTACTGAAAATGGCGGCCTGGGGATCCACTCTTGGCAAACACACCATGTTTTCCAGAAGAAAGTTGTTGTCGCACCCCCGGGGCTAGAGTGGTCTTCCCTGGCTTGGCTGGCCCCTCCTGCCTGGGGTGGTGCCCTCGGCCAGACATGGGGTTGGGGGAGGTCGAGGCTGAGGAAAAGGGGCTCCCTTCTCCAGCACGGCCTTTCCCCCAGCCCAAAGGCATGGTGGGGGCACTGGTGACCCGCCTGTGCCGTCCCACGTGTCACCATCACCACCATTTCAGTTCTCTCAGATGTCAACAGCCATCACGCCAGGCACTATGCAAGGAGCTGACACAATTAGGTCTTAATCCCCTAGTAGCACCACGAGGCTGGAACCCTTATGATAGCCCTTTTATGGTGAAGGAAGTGGACATCCAGGGAGGTCGAGTGACTTGCCCACAGACCCGTAGCTAAGAGGTTGTAAGAAGTCCAATCTCCCAGTTTTCAAGGTGGATACACTTGCCAGGCTTCCTTTCCCTAATGTCTCCTAATGTCGGCAGAGTAAAGGAAGGAAAGGTTCGAAGCAGCTCCCTCTCACTGCCCGGACACTGCTGTCGCATTCAGAGAGTCCAAGTGCCCCCTGCGCTATTACTCATACCCCTCTTTACCTGGGGGTGTCAGGTAAGCAGCCGGATAGGGTTTCCAGGGCATGGGATGAGCCCCTCCTCAGTCTGCCCCCATCACGTGTTTGGGTCTTTCTCTGGTGGCCCCTTTAAAAATGCAAACATCCCTGAGAAGGGTAACACATTCTAGCTCTCATCCCTTGGCTCCATTATGTTCCATCCTGCACTACTATGGATTCTAAATAACATCAATATCTCATTACAGACACCCAGAGTGAAAAGAAAAGGAAAGGGGCACTAAGGGAAAATGGACTTTGGGAGTGTTGCTTTTAACAGGGATATAATTTTGATTGAACTTAAACCTTTCCGGAGTACGCTAGGTGCCAGGCATCTTGCTGAGAGTTAGAGGCATACAGAACACGCTCAGAATTGGTTTCTACTTGAGGAGATTGGAATATGGACTGTGTGTTGAATAATATTAGAGGAGCATTGATTTTATTAGGCAGTTATGTAGAAAAAGGACCTTACTTTTTAGAGATGCTCTTACTAAAATATTTAGAGTAGAGATGTCATAATGTCTGCAATTTATTTTAAAATACTTTGGCAGGAAGAAGATGAAACGAATATGGCAAAATGTTAGCAGCTGTTAAATTTAGGTGATAGGTATATGGGATTCATTGTGCTATTTTCTCTACTTTTCTGTATGTTTGAAAATTTTCATAATAAAAAGTAAAAAAGATTTCCAGCAGCTCAAAATCCAGGTTCTATTGCAAGGATGACAGGTTTTGTGATAAGCAGAATCCAAAGATGGCCCCTTGATTCTTGACCCGGGTATATATATGTTCATGTAATTCCCTTATCTAGAGTTTGGGAAAGATTTGTGGATATGATGAGATTTTACTTCCATGATTAGGCTATGTCATATGGGCAAAGATTAAGGATTTTAATTAAGATCCCTGATCAGGGGCGCCTGGGTGGCTCAGTCGTTAAGCGCCTGCCATCAGCTCAGGTCATGATCCCAGGGTCCTGGGATCGAGCCCCGCATCAGGCTCCCTGCTCAGCAGGAAGCCTGCTTCTCCCTCTCCCACTTCCCCTGCTTGTGTTCCCTCTCTCGTTATGTCTCTGTCAAATAAATCAATAAAATCTAAAAAAAAAAAAAAAAATCCCTCATCAGTTGATTTTGAACGAATCAAAAGATTATCCTGGCTGGGCCTGGCCTAATCAGGAGAGCTCTTTAAAGGAGAGATTACAGGCAGCACCAGATACTCTCCGGGTTGGCCTTGAGAAAGCAGAACTGCCATGTTGTAGAGAGGGCCATTCGACAGGGAACAGCAGGGAGCCTTCAGTTGCTGAGGGCCTCGGTCCTACAACCACAAGGAACTAAATTCTGCCAACAACCCTTGAGTTTGGAGGGAGACCGTGAGCCCCAGAGGAGATGGTGGTTCTGGGTGACGCGTTGACCGCAGCATTGGCAGACCCCTCACTAATTCATGCCCAGTTTCCTGACCAATGGAAACTGCAAGGTAATAAATGTGTGTTGTTTTAAGACGATAAACTTGTGGTAATTTGTTACAAAGCAATGGAATACAAATGCAGGTTTTGGCTGTTGAGGCAAATCTAATCGATTAGAAATAGCAGAGCTGGCTCAGAAAGGATTCCAAGCCTGGGAGAGCGCAGTTGAGCTGTGGTTATTGGCAATGCCTGCCCGGGCACGGAAGTGGTGGCACGTCGCCCTTTTATTGCCATTCACCAGTCCCTTTGTGGTTTGGGGAGAAAAGGGTTATTAACTTATTTTTCTCAATGACAGAAAAACCCCAAGGGTTATTCTTGGGTCTCTGAGTCAGAGGGGACGCTGACCTGTGAGAAAAGCCTCAGAGAAAGGGGATGTTTGTTATCAAAGACGGGGCGCCTGGGTGGCTCAGATGGTTAAGTGGCTGCCTTCGGCTCAGGTCATGATCCCAGGGTCCTCAGATCAAGTCCCACATTGGGCTCCCTGCTAGGCAGGGAGCCTGCTTCTCCCTCTGCCTCTCTCTTTCATGAATAAATAAAACATTTTTTTAAAAAGTTATCAAAGACAGAGCTTAGCAATTGCAGAACAATGCCGAGGGCTAGCCTGGTGTTTGCAGCGAGACACTTCTCCATCATTCTTTCTCTTCGGTGTCTTCACTCTGTTTCCCTTTCTATGGCCTCTCATTCCATGGCCTCTAATTCAAATATGCACAGGTGTTCCATGAGTTGGAAAAAATCAACCCAAAACAAAGTCACTTGATCCCCTGCTATTTCTGACTCATGCTGCCTTGAACCCGGCAGGGCTCTTGACCAGCCTGGAGGAGAGTCAGAATTCCCTCCTTCCTCAGATGCTTATGCCAATGAGGTCGGGACCGGCCTGCCTCATGTCAAACTTGGAGGAAGCACTTATTAACACATCACTGTTTCATAGTAAACCCGTGCAGGAACCTTCCCCCGAGGCCCAGACATTAGTCTCATCACTCAAGTAAAATCGCGATAACGAAACAGGTCTTTGCCCCAAATTCTTGTTTGTGGAGGGTTGGCCACCTCACTGTGAGACAGCACAGACCAATCCATCCTTTCTCAGTGACACGAGCCATGGCAGAGGTGTTGTCCGAAACCCGTGGGACCACAGCCCTTTCCCCAGGGAGGCAGAAACTGAAATCTGAACTCAAGTAGGCTCAGGTGAAAGAAGCAGATGAATAAGAAGGTTAAGGCTCTCTGAAAATTGCTCACAGCTCTTTAATTGTATTAAAGATTTTGCTGGGCACAGCTGCTCGTCTGTGGGGTGCCATTTGAAACCCAACCAGCCCAGCTTGGCCCCCTAAGCTAGTAGACCACCACTGTGTTATTTATGTTCCTAAACCACTCATTCCTCTTAATCTGTCCGCACCAGGGTCTTCTAACATGTAAATCTCGTCAACATATAACTAGACTTAAATAACGCCCCGTGATGGGCCTCGAATGAGAGCAACACCTGGCCCTGAAACCAGGGCTCCGTGGCCCACAGTAGTCCCATCCTGCATCCAAGCGTCCTATCGGCTATTTAGCATTTAAAGAGTTCACAGCCAGGGTTTAGACTTGAGAGCTCTTAGAAATTAGCATGTTTTTGCTTTTCTGGAAAATTCAGGAAACCTGGCAACTTAGACCTCCATCCCTCATGAAAGCAATCTGATAACATTGAACAGTGGGTGCCTTTCTGCGGGAGGACATGTGCTCCCCCCTTTCAGCACAGTCCCCACCGCTCCCTGTTGCCTCCTCAGGCTGAGGCCACATGTCAGTTGTAGTTTGTCATCATGGCTTCAGTGTTGCTTTTCTGAGGACAAAGAAGAAAGGGAGCCGTTCCTCACTGCTGTGAAAACCGCCCTGTGGTTCTCAAACTAGCCTGGCTGAGTGTGTGAATTTGCTGACATCTGACGTAAATTACCCTTTCCGGCAACAGACACACGCCAATGTTACTTATTGGTGGGTAATGGTCTGGGCATACATTTGGAATGCTTTTTCCTTCTCAAATTACTTCAACACCGAAATCTCCCTTTTGGTTAGCGTTCCTGTCAACTCAAGGGGAACCTCAGCGTGAGTCTGATCATTTAAGAAACAGATGACTGGTCCTTTAAAGGAAATGTGACTCCCTCGCGTTTGACCCACTCTAACTATATGGTTGTTCCATTCAGACGCGGCATGTTCTCCCCCCCCACCACCAATAAACGAAAGTTCCAGTTCCCACAACGCCTTGACTGGTATAAATATCTGAATTTTCCATCTAGATGCAGAAAGAAAGAGGCCCTCTCGCTGCTTGAAACAAAGTGTATTTCGTTACCCCTAATTAGGATCGAGCTGCAGGAAGCAAACGGGAAGAGAAGAGGAAAACGAAGGCCTTCAGGAGAGGGTGCCCAGGACAACGGAGAAGGGGGCAGGTAGGAGCGTGTGGGGAGGGTGGAGAGAAGGCAGGCCAGCAGCGAGGAGGGGCGCAGGCCACACCCTTGGGACACTCACGGTTGAGCTGCCGCCTCCGGATCCGGTCCCTCCATGGCCTGTTTCTGATCCAGTGCAATCGAGAAGGTAGCACCATGGTCCCAAGGTGAACCTTCTAAAACCTTCTCATGGCGGGGAGCGAAAGGGCGTGGGCGCACAGCGATACGGAAGACAAGGCCAAGTGCACAAAAAAAAAAAAAAAAAAAAAAAAAAACACCCTCTTCTCTTTTTTTGTGTCTGAGGCTTCCGCTGACTTCTTTAATCTTATAACTTGCTTTTCCTTTCCTTCCCTGAACTCCCCACTGGCCTGAAGGCGCTGTGGCGCGGGACTGTGGGGCCCAGCCTCTCCCGGCCTCCTGTGCCATGTTTTATGCATGAAGATGGTGAGGCCGTAATTGATTCGAGCGGAGCTCCTATGTCGGCCCCGCGTCCGAGGAGCTGGGCGCTGGCGGGGGGAGGGCAGGGGGCCGTGTCTGCGGGAAGAATGGCCTGAAATGGGAATCCCTCTCGGCAGGCAGGATTGAAGATCAGAGCTTGGCTGCCAGGAACGCGGGGCAGGACGGCTGGAGCCCGAATCAGGGCAACGGCCCTCACCTTTTAGGGCACATGATTTCTTTACTGCTGGGTCCCTCCACCCTGGCACAGGGCGGGCGAACAATACATATTTGTTGAATAAATGAATGGTTCAGTGATAACCAACCGAAGGACTTTTTGGTGCCCGCGTGAGTCCTTTCCGCCAGTGAACCTGCTTGGCTCACGGTCCTCAGATAGGCTTGCTTGAATCTTCTGGCCCATGTCCCTCACCATGCTTTTCTCTCCATCAGGCACCATACTCCCTCCTCGCCCACCCACTCGTGCTTGGAAATCTCATTTTCCTGTGAGGCATTCCTGGAGCCACAGGGATGGGGCCAGCCCCGTGCACCTGCACCCCTCAGGCTGCTCTGGCCCACAGCCAGATGGTCCTTGTTTGTTCGTTGGTTTGCTTCACTGTGTGTCCGAATAGTGAGGACGCTTCTTGGTGGCAGGTGCTGTGTCGTCCTCTTCCCGAGCTGCCTCGGACTTTGGTTCACTGGGAAACTGGTGACATCAAGGAGCGGCTGGGGCCTTCTGCCTCCCCAGTCTCCACCAGTGCCCCCCCCCCAGACCACCCTGAATAAATATACAGTCTGACTCAATACACTGCATGTCCTCCACGCAGGACCCCAGCTCCTGAAGCCGCCTTCTGCAGACATTGCTGAGCTGCGCCTGTGCGGGGAAGCGCTCTGGATTGTTCTGCCCTGTGCAATGTCTGCTTGCTCCAGACAGCCAACAGCTATTGATCGAAGCCTTAGGGACAGTCTTGCCATGAGGTCCCAACTGGAGAAAAGTGACTCTCCAGTTCCCAAATGTAACCCAAGAGAATGCAGCAGCTGGCTGAAGGCAGAAACCACCCTGTCATGTCTCTTCTGTGTGTCTCTCACGGCCACAGCAGGGGGAGGGGGACGGGGAGCTGCTGAGACGTGGGAGTTGGGAGGGACATCCCTGTGCCTTGCTGGCTTCGGCTCAGAAGGGAAAGAACCTACAGACCTCCCAGGGTTGGTGCGATGAGATGAGGTAAAGTTAAGACTAGGGGTTGGCAGGGCGTGGGATAGTTCCCCAGGAGCTCACTAGTAAACCAGGGGATAAAGTCATTTCCGAAATACCTGGGTGCAAACTCTTGGTAGCCCGCTGACTCACCTCCTGCCTTTGACATCACTGGACCTCAGTATCTTCATCTGTTCGATGGGGCTAAGAACAGCAGCCGCTGCCTTAGGGTTCAGCTGACGTCACGAGTGGATACGCGCCACGGGCTAAGAATTGTGTTCAGCATAAAGAAATCGCTCCTTGTTGTTGGCTAGCAACGCAATTTCATCCAAGTTGGCAAACTCCCTGGGCCTTTGGTTCTTTATCTGCAAAACGAGGGGGCCTGGGGTACCTTTATCAAGAATCCTGAGTATTCGTTTCCTAGTGCTGCCGTATCACAAATTACCACCAATTTAGTGGTATAAAGCAACACATATGTCTTACCTTACAGTTGGGGAGGCCGAGGTCTGAAGCGGGTCTCACCAGGCTGACAGACACCAGGGTGTCCGCAGGGCCCCAGGGGAGGCCCTGTTCCTCGCCTTTGCCAGCTTCTAGGTGCCTTCTGCAGAGAGTGCTGAGCTGCGCCTGGGCGGGGAAGCACGCTTGAATCTATTTCCAGGTGATCTTTGTTAGCCTGAGGGACCACCACCCCGTGGGAGGGGACAGTTTACACCAAATACAGTGACTCAGCAACTGACCCTCAATTGGGGTCACCTGGGGCTTAGTGGGGCGAGACAATCACCACCGGACCCTGAGGTGCCTGCCTCTGAAGCTTCGTTTTCTGAAGCAGGGGGAGGGGAGAGACCAAGACCAGGACAAAATCTATGTAAGGTAGCTACTGAGAAGGTTGTATGGACTGTTGCAAGTGGACACAGGCCCCTGGAATGACGCCGGCCGTAGAAGAAAACCTCATATCTGATGAGGGCCTAGGAATGGATGTTCTCACAGTCTTGTCTGCACCTGACCCCCACAATCGTTCCTGGCAACGCATTTCTGCTCTACATGGCGCTTACCATAAATCAGATCAGGTGGCCGCCAACGAGACACATGAGTGAAGAGGAAGCTCAGAGAGGATGCTCGCTTCCGCCACCTTGGTTCGCCATGGACTCTTCAAAGGCTGTGCCTGCAAAGAACTTGAGCCTATAGTATGTGATACAAAATTAAGCATTTTTTTCTTCTCCTTTTTCTTTTGCCATCAGTATCAGACCTTCTTTCCTCCTCATCAAGCCGCACATTTCCTCAAGCCTCTGCAGCATGAGTCACTGCTTTTCTGATGCACATAATTCACAACAGCAGCTGAGGGAGAAGAGCAGGTCAGAGGGGGGTGGAAAAGTACAGTTAAGTCTGAAATGAAAGGCAGTTGAAAAGTTTGCATTTCCTCTTCTCTAGTTCATTTCAATGCAGATCAGCCGTTTGCTCGTTATAATCACGGAGAGACTGGGTTTGGGGGCAGGGGGGGCCGAAGCAAAGAGCAGAGGACTCGCCGCCATGCTTTCTCGTGCTTTCGGGTCACACTGGCCGCACTCTGGACCCATAGCTCCCACCATATGGTTCTCTCTTCTGACTCCTCGAGCCTCACCTTTTCCTCCATCAAGCACATATTCATGCATGCCTGGAATAAATGGTCTGTGGAGTGTTCTCCTCCCCGGGAACATTTTCATTTGTGCTAAGTGTCAAATATCAATTTTGACTCTTCTCTGGGCCCGCGTTGCTATGAAATTTTCATAAGCTGCAGAATTTCATGGCAAACACAGATTCTGCTAGGAGCAATGTGTTTAAAAGAACACGGGGAGGGGGGAAGCATAATTGTGAGATCCTTTCTTCATTTTTTCCTTCAACTCATTTTCAATAAATGGAAACTCGATGTCACGTTCAGGAGAAAGCAGGCCAGCATGTTTATTTCTACTTGAAAACTGTCCTGGGGAGAAACAGACCTTTAAGGACTCAGTGGAGGATGGAAACCGCTGAGACAAGGCACATCATGCTACTTTGAAAGCAAACCACTAAGGGAAAACTTGGTATTATTTTTGAGTAAAAGCTCATCAAACACCAGGAGGAAAGAATAGCACAGCACTTAATTGGTTTGTCTCCTGCCACAGATGCACATGCAGGACATAGGGCTCAGCTTGTGCCCTGGAAACTGGAAAGGGAATAGGAACCAGGTCCTCGCGATGGCTCTCGGGCTGGCTATCTACCCACACCCATGGAGAGCTTACCAAGAATTAGGCTTTGTGTTGCATGCTTTAAGGAGATACATGCTTTTATTTCATTTCCCCCATGTTCTTATTAATAAGTAATGAGAGCAATCGCGTTTTACAGAGAAGAAAGTGAAGCCCAAGAGTGGTTGCTCTAGATAGTAATTATTGAATACGTGCTTTGCATTTATTAATTCATATCACTGTCATGATGATCATGAGCCCATTTTGCAGATGGGAAAACCGAGGCACAGAGAAGTTCAGTGATTTGCCACGATCACACGCCTAGCAAGGGGCTGAATGGGATATGAATTCAGATAACCTGGCTCTGTGTTTAACCACAGCCTATATTAACTCTTCAGGTCAAGTAATTAAAAAGCACTGCCATGTAACCGCACACCGAACGCCATGTACTCAGTGCTTCTGAAGTTTGGTGCGACCAGTGCATTTTTGAAATGCACACCATGTAGCCTTGGCAAAGAGAATTATGGAGTAATAAAGAATTGGACCATTTGGCAACTACTAGAGACCTTTCTTAGACATCATGTCCAAAAGTCTCATTTTAGAAAAGATGAAACCAAGGCTCAGAGAAGTCGCGACATGTAGAAGTTTGCACGGCAGGATTAGATGGGTGGATCCGGGCCACGCCTTCATCCAGCCCAACCCTGAACCTCAACACTGTGTTTTTCCCACTGCTGCTGAGATGTGATTTCACAGGTGCTCTGAGGCTCAGAACATTGTTGGAGGATGGTGTCTGTGGAGCGGAGACAGAATTGTGAGTTGGCCTCTGAGGAGAGAAGCACGAGGCTAAAGAGAGGCCAGTGCCTGATTTTCCGTGCGCTCTTCTCGCCCCTCACAGCCCGTCACTGCCCTGTCTCCCTCCCCGCTTCGTCCCTGGCACCGGCTCCTCCATAGCCCTTCCTGGCTCGGTGAGGAGCCCCACCTCCCGCCCAGTTGCTGCAGCCAGCGAGGTGGGCCCTCCTCCTTGCTCTCTGCTCCTCCTGCCCCACGTTCAGGGGTTCTACTCCCGGTCACCTCTCCGATCTGCTCCCTAGCCAGCCCCACAGTCCCTGTCCTGGCCCAAGCCACCATCACCTGTCACCCGAACCACCTGACGACGTCCTCCTTGGGGTCTTCGTGTCCCATTTTGGCCGCCTGCTCCAATCCACTTGCTGGTCATAACCGGAGCCATCATTTGAAAATCCAGGAATGACCACATACTGCCACAACTGAAAGCCCTTGGGGAAGGTGGAGGACCCTTGGGACAAAATCCAGATTCCTTAACCTCGTGAGCTAACTGTTTCCATGAGAGCGGAGAGGAGGAGACAGGAAATGAGGACATTCATCTCCGAGGCGAGACACCAGGAGTCCAGCTGGAAGGACTCATCGTCCCGGGCACAAGACAGGGGATTGCCCGTGCATGGAGTCGAAGCTTCAGGAGGCGGGGTCCAGGATGGCACCCAGGGAAACAGATACGGGAATCACTCAGCTGCGAGCCCGTTGAGTAGCGGACCCCAATCTGTCCCCCAAACCCTTTAAATTGACCATCCTTGCCAGGCCTCACTGAAGAAGAGTCTTATTTTCTTCTGTAATTAAGGACCCAGATGTTTTAAGTTTCACAGTAATTGATTATGCAAAGAGTGACAGGCATCCACGGCCTCTCTGTGGGGACTAGAGCAAGGTCGCTGTCTCAGCTACTTCAGCAGCCGGATGGAGATGGAAGAAAAGTATCCGGGCAGGGTCTGTCTGTGTCACCTTTGGGGTCGCTTCCTCTGGGGATCCTCAAGATGGAGACAAGTATTCCCTTATTACAGTGAGTCACGGAACTTCCAAGTCTTCTTGGATCTCGATGTTAGGGGTCTGGACCCTTCTCAGCCTCGTCAGAAGAGAAGGGATAAACAACGCCGTGATCTGAAGATGGCTTCTCTCCTTCTCCCCCGAAGTAACGTAAGAATCAGAACTTCCCAGAACTCAGGAGCTGGACAGACCTAGAGGTCGCTGCCCCACCCTTCACTTCACGGAAGGCAAAGCAGAGATGCAAAGGACAGAAAAGTCTCGTCAATGCCACAAAGTCAGTTCGTTCCTGAGGCAATCCCAATACCCCATGGTTCCGGCGCATAGTTCAGGGCTCTCTCCACATGCACAAGCCATTACAAATCGGTCTTCCCACATATGAAATGCACGCATTTCTCAGCAATGTTTGGAACATTCTATTTCATGTGCGAGCAAACACCGTAACAAGGACTGTATTTTAAAATGGTGCCATGAAATCAGAGTCTCAAAACTTTCGCACAGCTTGATCCCGGAGGGATATTTATAGGATGGGGGTCGCGTATATTTATATGTATTTTTGGGACGGGGAGGGAAGAGATGGAAGGGAGATAAGGAAAACAACAGGGAGGGGTGGTTTCTCCTTGATGTCTCTGCCAAGGGTCCTGGACTCACAAGCATCTGTCCCACCTGCTTGAAGGAGCTCGTCCAAGTAGCCCAGAGGTGTTTTCTTCCCTAGGTTAATCCAATTCAGATTTTTTTAATGTTGTAGGCACTGGGCATATAAAGATGAATAAAACATGGATTTGCCCTGGAGAGCTTAAAATCCTGTGGGGAGTGCAGACAGATTCACAAACAACTAGATGGCCCGATCCAATGGGGTCGGTGTTAGAGGAGGCCCACTGAGTCCTTTGGGAGCCCAGAGGATGACGACATGATTCTAACAGGAAGGGGAAAGCCAAGGCAGGTCTGGGAAGGCGGTGGAATCTGAGCTATGCCTTGAAAGACTGGAGGAGATCAAGAAGGCTCCCCTTCTTGAGGAGAAAGGCCTGGCAGACCAAAGACTCGTGTGCGTCCGCACCGTGGGAGGACATGACAGGCAGCAAAAGAAGGAGGGAAGGTCCAGGGCAGGGAGTGCAGCCTGAAGGGTAGGGCTGTGGGGAGGCTCCACAGTGGGGGTGGGACAGACCCTTCTAGTCCCAGAAAAAGGGGACTTGTTCTGCATCCACGGGCCTGCCCCACCCCTGCGGTCTTTTGCCTCCTCCTCAGAGGTCTCACGCTTCCCCCCCTCACCACAGTAGGCTCGACAACAGATATCAGAGATGCTCCGTGACAACACAGGGTGTGGCCACGCAAGGATGCCAAAGGACGGTGGTATCTCGAGAGACCAGGAGCTGCCCCGGGGCATCTTGGAGAGGGCGGGCACAGCCTTAATGGAGTCGTCTTGTCCCAGGGTGGGGTGTTTTAAGGTCCAGAGCCTAACTGAGAAGCAAGGCACCCAGGGAAGACCCGTCTGTAGGAATTACCTCACACTAAGCAAAACCTCAGCAGAAAAACAGAAATCAGAAAGGAAATCCATTAATGTACAGAGAGGAAAAGAAACTGACAAAATGAAACCTTTGGGTTAACTGGTCCAGATATTTAAAAGTGAAACTTTTAAAACATAAAAAACATAAGCATTGTGCATAGCACATGGCAGACATTGTGCCAAGTGATCCGGGGGCATTTTCTCCTGCATACCTGGAAAGCTTAATTATCATCAGAAATTTGCTGGGTGAGAGTAAAATCTGAGCCAATGAGTTAGTTGGTTGATGTCAATGGTTAGTGTCATGGAGTTAGGATAACCCGTTCCTCCTGGTTTGCCAGATGTGAGCACTGCCAGGCTCATGTCCTGGGAACCCCCTGGTCCTGGGTACACTGGAGTGGCTGATTGCTCAGAGTCTCTCTCTCTCTCTCTGTTTTAGGGTTTACTTGTGGGAAGAACTGGACAGCTGTCTCATCAGGCCCCTTCTCTCCCGGACAGCTTCGGGTGAACACGGCCCAATTCCAATTTCCCTATCTTACCGTTCTTTCTTACGATCCTGCACTTTCTTCCTACATCTGATGACGTAGGTTCATCTTGAGATCATTCCCTCTCCCAGCGCGCCTTCCTACTCTGCGGGGGTGGCCAGTGCCAGCATTCTGCAGACTCACCTGCCCCCCGGAGTTCCCTGTGTGACTCGCATCTGTCAAGCAGGACCCCCGATGTGAGTCTGGTAGAAGCGAGTGGGAAAAGCAACTCGACGGCCTCATGTCAGAGAGTGGACTGTGTGGCAAGCATAGTTGATGGTATTCAACCCAGGCCAGCGGGGGCAGGGCAGCTGGTCGACTCAGAAGCTTCCTGATCATGGTGGAGGCTTGGTGCTTCTGGTCCCTGCCCAGCTCCCTTAGCTGGCCTGTTCTTCTGAGTTCAGACAGTGCACCTTGAATCCTCCCGATGATGTTATGAGCTGTCAGCTACCACTCCCAACACTCTTTTTTGCATAAATTAGCCAGAGGATCCTGCAATTTGCAATCCCAAACCCGCAGACTGGTAGAGGGTAATTAGGATGGCTGGATGCCATCACCCACAGCTTAATAGTAGCATTCTGGAATGCTTGCATTGGAAGGAAATCGGAGGCCGTATCCAGGCTCTGGGAGAACACCCACTCTACGGCCTGGGGCTCTCTGTTATGGCACCAGAGAGAGGAACTGCAGTTGGGCCAGACTCCCACCATCTGTGGTTGAGACAAGGGACAGAACCATGTCTTTTCCTCTTTTGTTTTACAATCATACCATCCTGTGTATGGTATCTTCTGCTAAGGCGTGGACTTTGTCGGTGTAACTCTGGAAATCAGAGATGTTAGACCTATTTCTTTACACCAAATCTGTAAAAATAGAAGCTATGATTCTCTTTGATGTCAAGGGTTGAATAAATCGTTGGTGTAACTTTTTGAAGAATGTAAATGCTCTGTTGAAAATTTCTTGCTCAGCAAAGATAAGGAGATTCAGAATATTTACATTCCAGTATACATTGTCACTATATATGTCCCTATGTGTTACAGTATGTGTGTATTACATGTAAGAGTATTATAAACAAAGTGGCTACAGAGAAGGAATGAAGATCTTTAAATCTGTATAGATTCTATTTCTTACAATCCTAAGTTCCCTTTATTAGTCAGTAGTTTAAAATAAAATTCGGTTTAGTCCTCTATAAAGTTTGTAATATGTGCTTGCAATAGGAAATGATAGGAAATGATATTTGTTACACTGGCTGTAGACTATGACTATTACAGGAAACAGAATATTCTTCCTTAAACTATAAACGAAGTTATCAGCCTTGTGCTATTTTTTCTCCCACTGTGTACGTTGCTTGGGTTCCTGTTGGACACAGAGCACCTCGGCTGGCTCTTCTCACAGCTGGAGAAAGAAAATAAGGCCACTCTGCCTGAATCCACAGCACAAAGCATAATTTCTTTGACAATTCCTAGAGTGTGGGGTTCCTCACCGTCTCTCCCTTGTCCCACCTCTACCCGAAAGGGCTCATCCCCTGGGGGATTTTCTCTCCTAGGGGCACGTGTACTTTCAAACTCAGAGGGTGCAAAGATGAGGCCCCCTAGCTGCTAAGGTGGCATCTCCTGGCCATTGCCTGTTTCAATACCTGTCGACGCAAAATGAACCAACCTTTTCAAAGAGAAAGGAAGAGAGTTTTATCCTAGCCCAAGTTAGGACAGCTGCCCGGGATACACAATCTTCACAAAGAAGAGAGTGCTCTGGGGAAGGAACATTTGGTCTGGGGTTATATATGGTTTGTTGTTGGGTTTTTTTTTTTTTTTTTTTACATGAAGAGTTACAAATCATCAGGATGAAAGACATTCCAGAAAGTTACAGACTTTATCTTATGTTTTTAGTATGTGCAAGTCTCTATGACTTTAATCTTATGGGAACCAGGGATGTTTGTTTTTCTTATCTTTGTGTTTGGAAGGGTCCTTTTTGGTTATTTCTTTATTTTTTTTTAACGAAGCAGATGTACAAGTAGGCTTGGGGCAGAAACAGAGACCACGCTCTGAGGTTTTGCTCAGTCATTCTGACCTTGGTAAACGTTAGAGTGGAGCTTCCCCTGGATCCCAGCAGCAGGGCCCACAAACATGAAAAGTTGAACGTTTCCTTTAGTACACCCAAGAGTTGGGGGTACCTGGGTGACTCAGTCAGCTGAGTGTCTGACTCTTGATTTCAGCTCAGGTCATGATCTCAGGGTCGAGGGATGGAGCCCCACATTGGGCTCTATGCTCAGCATGGGGTCTGCCTGAGATTCTCTCTCCCATGCCCTCTGCCCCTCCCCCCTTCGTGCTCTCTCTCTCTATATATAGATAGGTAGATATAAATAGATATTATTAAGTATATAATATATTATATTATATCCAAATATAGATACAAATAAATAATAAATCTTTATTACACCCAAGAGTCCAACCTGGGTGAAATGGACAGAAAGGGAACTTCTGGAGCTGGAAAGAGCCAAAAACAAACTTCAGTTTTTTTCTCACTTCATCAAGAGCAGGTGTCCTCCCTAAGAGTCTTTTCCTTGTAAGCAATAGCAATCCGCCATAAACATAACCTGAGTGTTGTTTCTTTGAAGCAAGCGGAAGGTGGTTATTGTAAGATGTTAGGACAAACGTTTCCAGCAGGTGTGTGAGGGAGAGGACTGCCACTGGGAACCCGGGCAGCAATGGATCCGCCTCCACCTGGCCTTCACTTGCCACAGAGTCTAACCTGGGCTTCTGGGTGCTCAGCTGCCTTCCTGGCCTGATGGGCAGCACGTGGCTCTGGAGTTAAACCAGAGGACTAAATCCTGACTGCACCTCTTCAAACTACGTGACCTTTACTCAAGCCACTTGAGACGTGAGTGTCCTGGACCTTGGATGAGAACAGCTATGTTCCTACCCCACAAGGTTGTGTTGAGGATCAGATGAGCTCATCCATGTGAAAACATGCCTGGTGCAGAGCCAGCCCTTAATATGTATTAGCTATTAATCTGGTTATATACTCTTCTTTCTCCCTGTGGATTGGTTTTTCTCTGCTTCACTGGGCCTGCGTCCAAGCTTGGCCACCCCACAATGGCGACCCCACTTCTAAGTCCACACCACGCCAATGCAGGCTAACAGCCAGACTGGAAATGATTCTCTCAGTCTCCAAACCAAAATCTCAGCAGAAAGAATCTTCTTGACTCGGTTGTGGTCATGGAGGCAAGTGAAGTCCGCTATGAAAGGTTGAGTTGTGTGCATGTGGGAGAGTGGGTGGCGGGTGGGGAGTGGAGAGGATGGTGGTCGTTCTCAAAGAAAGAAAGGGTATCTTCACGGCTCATTAATCTTCCCCAGAAGGGGGGGCCCCAGCAACCCTACGTTTTGTGGTGTTTTGTGGTAAGTCTTTATTGAGCACTGTTGGTGCCCATCCCAGATACCAAGTGTCCTTTTACCGTATCTGTGTGTGACTTGCCCCTTCAACCCCTGCTTTGTGCTTTGGCTCCTCACTGCCCTGGATCTATGGAGTCATTCTGCTCATAAGTGCAGAGAGCCAGAGGGCCTGGAAGTCTTTGTCTTCCCTTCCTCCAGGGCCATCCACAACCAGGGACTGCCAGCCGCCTGTGAGGGGGGTCTGAGAGCCCAGCATCCTTGCCCCACGTGGGGACACACTCTGAGGCGTAACTTACCCCACAGCGATGCCCTGGGGGCTCAGGCGGAGGCTGGGGGTTTGCCTGAGGTGGCACTTTGCTTGGGTTCTTCCCCTTCTCTGTCTGGCCTCCCCCTCCTCACTGGCTTCCCCTTGGAAGAATTTCCTTAATAAATGACTTACACATGAGTCCTGCTCTCAGGATCTGTTTCTGGAGCTCCATTTAACAATCCCACAGATCAAAAAACTGAGTCTGAACTCATTTGTGAGCCACTGATGAATGTAATTGATGTCCATGCGAAAAGAATTCTTTCACTGCTCGGAGATTTGATTTTGTTTCTCAGCCTTGCTTTCTTCACTGGGTCCCACCCACCCAGAGGGGCTTGCAGAGGAGCCCAACCTCTCTGCCTTCAGAAAGCTATCTTCTTTCAAAGAAAACAAGGAGGACAGCCACTCTTATTAAAAAAGAAAGAAAGAAAGAAAAAGAAAGAAAATAGAAAAGAAAGAAAAGAAGGTTGGCCTGGTATGTGACCTGTTCTTTATTCCCCTCCCCTCCTACCAGCTGGGAGAGCAGTTTTAACTTTCAGAAAAACAGACTCTTCCTGCCAAGTCCGGCCACCTGTCTGAATGCTGAACATGGGAACACCAAGAAGCTGCCACCTCAGCTGGTCCTCACAGAGCACTACTCCTGACTGGTACTATGGGGGTTGCCGCTGCTGATTACAAGGACAAGCCATCCGGGCGGCTTTCCGTGAGAAATGTTCTCGCAGGGATGGATCCTACGCAGGGCTGGCCATTACCTCAGGCCTCGACAGCCAAGGAGCTCTCTGTTGGGCTGACAGAGCAGTCCTTTGAGCTGGGCCAGTCTCCATGCCAGGCAGACAGGACAGATACTGGTAGGGGCGGAATCTGAGTGTCCCTAGTGTCTAACCCCACTTCAGAATATTCTGGCCGCCTCGGTTTGACACCAATGACTGAAATCCCACCACACCGATTCATTTCTTTGGGCTGAAGACATGTCTGTTGTTAAAATGTAAGCCTTTCAAGAGCGAGAACACAGTTCCCTGTGACATTGACCAGGACTTTCTGGGTTTGCAAGCAATGGAAACCTAATTCAAAATGGCGTGAACATACAAGAGGATTTAATTGGCTCAGTAATGGGGGTGGATGTGCCCCAAGCACAGCTAGATTGGATGCCAGAACAATGTCATCCCAAATCTATCTTCTTTCCTTCGCCAGCTTTGCTATTTCTCTGTGCTTGCTCCATTCTTAGGTGGCAAAGACACTCCCTACTGCCCTAGTAACCGGGGAGGAAGGAGCACCTCTTGCCCCATCAGCCCAGCAAAAAATCTCAGGCCTGCTTCTCATTGGCTTAAGTCAAATCATGTGGTTTCCATGAACCAATCATTGTGGCTCTGACTGATGAGGTCTCAGTCACGTACCAGTCGCTGGAGTGGAGAAGAGGAGTCAGCTCTGCCCAAAGAGTGGGAGGGAGTAGTTCAGCAGAGACAACGCCAAGCACTCTTACCAAGAGAGGAGAGAATGGGTAATAGGAAGACAAAACCAGCACCTGTCCACCATACTTATGCTCGATTTTCATACCTCCACAATCATGCCGAGCAAAGAGCAGTGCCCTGAAAGATGAGGCATTGCAGAGATCACAAAGACAAGTCCAGAGCAAGGGGTACCATATTGGAAAACCAGGTTGGGGTGGGGGACACTGCATGAGGGCACCTTGAGTTGCTAGGGGGCAACCCAGATACACATAGTATCTTCTTAGAAGCTGAGAAAATGTCAAGGCCTTGGGAAAAGCAGCACTTGAATTCCAAATAGCTTGACAGGTTTGGGCAGGGGGCTGGTACAACAGCTCATGATTCATATTACTAGGCTGCCCCTGACTTGTAAGCTTAGCCTTCAGCCTTGTTTAACAGGAATGAAATACTCTATGAAGATCTTCCATATCATAATCCCAGGATCCTTCACCATGCTTCATGTGGGGTATTGGTGCCCAGCAGAGATAACTGTGATAAAACCAGGAAGGGCATCCTGTCTTATTAGCTGCACCAGCCATCACCTCTTTTTGACTAACAGGACTCACAGACAGCTAACAGTTACTAAGCACCATATTATAACATCCTCATGAGGTCTAGCCTCGCAGCACCCTCTGCACATGAGGAAGTAGGTCTTACAGAAAGGTGAAGTGATTTGCCGGCCAGCAAGTGGCGGACCCAGGATGGAGACACCACTTAACTTCCTTAAACCCCAGGCCACCACCAAGAATTTGAAAGCGGAGGTAGCTGGGGAAGTATGGAGGGATGAAATTTAAAGTAATCAGCAGGAAGGGGTAGGGAAAAAGTCTGGGTGGAGAGGACATGGCTGCTGACAGTCTGAACAGAGGCAAGGCGCCAAAAGATTATGAAAACATGCTGCCCTTTATTTGCCGAAGATGACACCACTGTGAGTAGGATGACCACATAACTGATTGTCTAAACCAACACCGTTGAGAAGGAGAGGACACTGTTAATAATTAGGCTAGGAAGACTGTAACAAATCCAGACCAGCGTGGGCAAACGAGGACTCGGGGTCCCTCTAACCGGAGTTAGGCTATCTTTCGATAGTGGTGATGGTCACGCGTGGATTCATCCATGACCCCTCAGCCCCTGCACCCAGCATCCTTGTGTGGGCTGCAAGATGGCTTGGGAGGGATGTACCAACTGGCCTTGATCTTTGAGGCCCTGGGCTCTCACCAGTTGAGTTCACCTCTACACGCCATAGAGGCAGGGGACAAAAGACAGCATGCAAATAATTAATTAACTTATTTAATTAAACCAATGATTAAGCAAGGCAGTGTGGTAGAGTGGTTAAAGGATTTCCCTTTGAGGTTTGGGCTTGGATCTCACTTTGTGAACTTGGGCAAGTGTCTTTCGGGCTCAGATTCCTGATCTGTAAAATGGGAATGAGGGTACAGAATGCCGGAGCTTTTACTTCGTCTTGGGCACTGGGCTAAGCCCTTTATGTAGGTACTTAATCCCAGCATCATTACAACCTTATGAGGCAGGTACCAATATTATCCCCATTTTGCAGACTGGGGCAATGAAGCCCAGTGCACTTAAGTAACTTACTCCAGGTTGTACAACTAATAAATACCTGTCTTTTTTCCCCCAAAGATTTTATTTATTTATTTGAGAGAGAGAGCATGAGCAGAGGTAGGGGAGGGGCAGAGGGAGAGGGAGAAGCAGACTCCCCCCACTGAGCAGGGAGCCTAACTTGGGGCTCCATCCCAGGACCCTGGGATCATGACCTGAGCTGAAACCAAGAGTCGGCTGCTCAGCCAACTGAGCCACCCAGATGCCCCTAATAAATACCTGTCTTATGGGGGTTTGGTTTCAGTGACTAAATGAGACAACACTTACTAAAACCTGAGCATATTCACTGAAAGCCAACACAAGCCATGGATAAACTGTTAGTCTTTAATGATGATAATTTAGGATTCAGTATTATTGTTATCTTATATTTGTCATCTTACTAAGATGGGTCATATTTCTAACTCACCATATGGCAGCAAGATCCTCTGAATAATAACCTTTAATACTCCTTAAGACCCGAAGAGGACAGCATTGTTGACATGACCCATCTGAGAACCTCAAGAATCTGAAACATCCACGCAGTTCTTGCTGCAGCTGGGAAAGGGAAATATCTACAGGTATCCTTAAACCCAGACAATTATAAGAAAAAAAAAATCCTCTGTGGGGAGAAGGCAGATGTGGAGAGAGAGAGAGAGATAATCATCTGCCCCAATTCCTCACAAAAGTAGGCTTGTGTGCTGGAAACACATTCTCAGGGCCCCAGAGTACATGCCTGCCATCAATCCTTGCAAAGGTCCTAGGGCCCCCATTAGATCACTTGAAAGCACCTCCCTCGACCCCTGCGTGGCACTGAGGCAGGGGTCGCAGGGAAAGAGAAGCCCTGAGCCACTGAGAGATGCCGCAGGCCTCCAGTCCATCTACCAGCTAAGCCGCACCTGACGGGTTAGGACCAGGGCTCCCTATGCAAGAAGAGTCAAGTTCCAATTTCTGGGTCCAAACAGATGGTGTGACCTTGAGCAAGTCAGTAACCTAGCTTTTGGGGCCTTGTTTTCCTCGTTGGTAAAGGAGGAATAGGAAAACATTCCTTGTATCTCCAACGAAGTCAACGTATGTTGTATGCTTAACGGAGTGCCTGACCCTTAGCAGAGTTTCACAAATGTTAACTGTTGTTACTAGTAAGTATTATCCGAAAACGCCACTGTATGAGGCAGTAGGACCATAGGGATATACAGTCCCTGACCTCCAGAGCCTACAGACACAAAGAAGAGACAGACTAAGTGCCATAAAATGATGGGCCCTCCGGCAGGTGCTCAACTGTATGGGAAGATAGGGTGGGGCTGTGAGAGGACACACGGGTGCAGACGGGCACAGGCTGCAGGTGCCCAGGAGGTAAGAGTTGAGGATGGTTGGGGTCTGCACTGGCGCGAAGAAAGCAAAAGCTCAGTGGAAGCTAGGAGGGGCTGGAGGGAGGAGTGCTGAGGAAACAGAAACACGTGGCACTCGGGAAGGAGACAGGAAGAGGGTAGCCGCTGCTCAGCACACCTGCCCTATCTCCGCTGGGATCCAGAAGCTCGTCTCAGGGCTGGGCAGACGCCCCTAAAGGAGTCGTCTCTTCCGCCACCACCCACGGCTTCACAAATCACAAGCTGAGAGAAACCAGCGTGGGAGTCAAGCACGGCTGAATCCACACTCTGGAACAAGAGCTGGGTGCAGGTTTCTCCGCAGTGACTCTGAGCATTACATATAATTTCTGATATGGATTACTCCTTCACTTCCAATATCAACTGATAGAGACCTTTGGCGGAGTGTGAGGACAAGAAGGAGCTCTGTTCTGCTGTGGGCTTCTGTGGGTCTCTGGCTATGCCGTCCCTAACTCCTCTGTGCCCGAAGTTACTTTGCCGGGGGGCTGAGTTTGGATAAACGCTAGAACTACCCGATTGCTCATCAAAGAACAGTCTTCCTCGTGGTACAGCACTGCAAGTTCAGAGTGTTCCACAATTATATGCCAAAGGAGTTCTTGCTTTCTCTAATGAGCTTTGCAAACTGTCAGCCTAAAATGAAGTTTGATCCTGGGAAGGATTTCTTCCTTCGTTTGTCCAGTTTTGCAGCACCGCTCATTCTCCTTAATCTTTCAGTTGTCTCTTCTGCCCCGAGTCACTGATGGGAGATGAGAATGAATTTTGGCATTTTCTTCTCTTGATGGGAAGAGTCAATTCCCGATGGGCTTAAGTTCCAAATGGATCTCTCTGAGGGCAGGAACACAATGGTCATATTACTTGGGTGATGTTATTGAAGAATAACCTATCTGGCTTCATCAATACTTGGTAAAAAGTATACGGTGATGACATGATGACAGTAATCATGATTATCAGTCATGTGCCATTTTCAGAATTCACTGCCAGTTCCATAGACCTGCACCTGAGCAGCTGGTGGGGTCAGGTGGCTGGGACTCATGGCCACAGTAGTCAGAAATGCTCTCTCCGGTCGCCGTGTCCCAAAGTTCTGGTTGAACTGTGTCCTTAATGTCTGTCCACCCAGAGGGCAATAGAACGTTTGTTCCTGGCCTGTGAGGCCACTGATACTTCAATTTTTTTCCAGAGAAATATTGGCCTGAGGCCCCCAGAAACATCGTTTCATGGCCTAATAAGAATTTGCCTGACCTATTTTGTGGAGGCAAATTCACCCTGGTCCTACGGTTGTTTCATGCAAAAGGGAGAAATGAAAGTTTTTACTGCTGACGTGGTCCCATTTGCTTGAGTCAATTATGGCCACTGAAATGATCAGCCCTGATTAAATGTTGTTTTAATGGAAACAAAGTCTTCACAGGTCCAGATTGGGTAGATCCGTGCCTCAAGAAGGAAAAAACTCCCGGGGATGGGTTAGCCTGGTGATGGGTATTAAAGAGGGCACGTTCTGCATGGAGCTGGGTGTTACGCACAAACAATGCATCATGGAACACTACATCAAAAACTAATGATGTAATATATGGTGATTAACATAACAATAAAAAAATTTTTTAAAAAGAAGGAAAAAACTCCCTTCTTCATTCTTTTAGCTGGGTTATTGGGTGGGGCCATCACTGAGGATCAGACTACTATTAACACATGGGAATAACGCCTTCAATCGTGTGATATGTGCGGTTACACCGAGCAACACATCTTGGTTTTTCACGTGAACAGGAGAGTAAGGCTACCAACTTCTCATCCTCCCATAGACGGAGGCTGAGGAGAAACCTAAACATCTAATCCTTACAAGGTGATATTTCAGAGTTAAGGGAGCCTGGGTTCTGTGTGCTGAAGGGAGGATTCGTTAAGAGGGAAATGCCCCAGACAGGTAGCTCTTTCTCAGTCCACGTTGGCTCAGAAATGCACAGTATGCAAAGGACGGTAGGACGGGGGGCCAGGTGAGGATATCCAAGACAAGAGGTGACACTGTTCGGACCAGTACAGCGAAGTTTGAACTCCACTACTTGGCAAGTTAGGAAAACCTTCCTTCTTAAAATTTGAGACGACTTTCTCTGAAAATAAACATTTGTTCCTAGACCTGCTTTCCCTTACCTGCACACTTACCTGGAGGAGGATTTGTCTCTGAGTGCGCACGCCTGCCCTGATAGTGGGAGACCTCCAAGCCAAAGCCAGCAGCTCCCCCCCCCCCCCCCCCCCCGCCGTCAGCCAGGAGGCCGTAGGTCTTGGTGCGGTGAAGGCCAGGGCTGACAGCGCCCCTGAGGCATTATTTGAGTAAATATTCCAGGCTGGAGGAAATGCACTGCCTGGGTACAGGCAGGGTCCTGGACTCAGTTTCTATGGGTGGAAAGGGGTCCCCTAAATGGTGGGTGAAGGATGCCTGCGTGAGATAGGAAAGAGCGTTTTTTTAATTTTTATTTTTCTCCCACTGAAAAATTTTTCAATTTTTCTTCTTGATTCGAAAGCAGGGAAAACTGCATGCACTTCACGGGGCTGTCTTGTAAAGGATTTAGGAACCCCCAGAGCTCAGGAAGGGGGTCCACGGGGAGCAGGTGCCGGGCTGTGATGTGGTCCTCTTCTGCCACCTATCGACAGCATCGCTCACTGCGGGTTCCAGACGCACCTACAATGCTTGTTCTGGGGGCCACAGAGGGATGGGCACCAACTCTGGAAAAGTAAAACTATTCAAGGCACGTTTACTGCATTCAAATTAAAAGAGGTTTATTGAGTCTGCAGAGGAAAATACATGTTCTGACAATCGAGGTTAAAATCGCTCTGATTTTCAGCTGCTCAAATAAATATATAAGCATAACGGGAGGCAGAGTTGTCTTCTTTCTTACATTAGGTTAATACATAGAGGTACTGCATATTTCTAAGGTTTTTGTTGTTGCTGTTGTTTAGAAAATATGATCACCCTAAAGGTACTGAAGGAATTTTTAGAAGAGAAACAGTATATGACTAATTTGCATGCAAGAGAGTGACATGTCTACAGAATTAACATTACAGATCCGTGGGAGTCCCCATATGCAAATAGAGCATGGGAAACTGTCCATATGTTATAGGGGCTTGTACTTTCACTGAAAGATTGAGAAGATGCTATCCAACACACAATGCTTCGTACCCTTGCATTCAACAACAATCCAACTTCAAGAATTCCATCCCAAGGAAAGAATTCAAAACCATGAGAAAAGTAATGGGAATGATATTCTTCATAAGATCAGTAAATGTTCAACAACAGAAGGGTTAAAGTTATGGTTTATTCAGAATATGGAATATTACAGAGGCATGAGAATTATTTTAACATGTAGCAATATGAGAAATGCATATCCACGAAGATATAAACTAGTAGAGAAAAATAGGAATATTGAATAAAACTGGAAAAGAATATTAAAAATATTAAAGCTGAGTTAGAGTCTGTTATGTTATGCATACCAATATTTCTGTTTTCCTAATTACATAACATACAGAAATGCATTCTTGTTGTAACACATTTAAGTTATATAGAAGTGTATGAAGTAAGAAGTGGAGAACCCCATAATTTGTCTGCTCCTAGCTTGTCTGCTCCCAATTAATAGATAATGTAAGCTCTCCAGATCTTCTTCCTTAGAGTTACACACACACACACACACACACTACGTGTAGTTTTATTTTAACATAAAAGTGGTAACACTGTATTTCTTGCAACTCGATTCTCCTAAAAATATGCATTACAGGTCTTTCTGGATCAATATAGATCTACCTCATTTTTTTAAACCACCATTTAATTCTACTCATATATTTAACTATTTCACAATTGATAGATACTCATCTCTTCTAGTTCTTAAAATGATAATAATTCTGCAAATGATCCCTTGTATATTTATCTTAGTACACCCTATTAATGAATTTAAGCTTCTTTTCATTTTTGTATTTCCTTAGAGAATTTCCTACTTATATCTTATGCAAATTTTTATTTGTTTATATTTTTATTTTTGATTTGTTTGGGGCCCTCAATGAAGTTTTTAGATTTGAGATTTCACTGGATTTAGAGATTGGTACAACATAGAATGTTTTTGTCCAGAACATAATTTTTTTTAATTTTATTTTATTTAAATTCAATTAATTAACATATAGTGTATTACTGGTTTCAGAGGTAGAGGTGATTCTTCAGTTGCATATAACACCCAGTGGTTCATTACATCACATGCCCTCCTTAATGCCCATCACCCAGTTACCCCATCTCCCACCCACCTCCCCTCCAGCAACCTTCAGTTTGTTTCCTATAGTTAAGAGTCTCTGATGGTTTGTCTCCCTCTCTGAGCTCGTCTTATTTTATTTTTCCCTCCCTTCCCTATGATCCTCTGTTTTGTTTCTTAAGTTCCACCTATGAGTGAAATCATATAATTGTCTTTCTCTGATTGACTTGCTTCGCTTAGCATAATACCCTCTAGTTTCATCCACATCGTTGCAAATGGTAAGATTTCATTTTTTTGATGTCTGATTTATATTCCATTGTATATATACACCACATCTTCTTTATCAATTCATCTGTCAATGGGTATCTGGGCTCTTTTCATAGTTTGGCTATTGTGGACATTGCTGCTATAAACACTGGGGTGCAGGTGCCCCTTTGGATCACTACATTTGTATCTGTTGGGGTAAATACCTAGTAGTGCAATTGCTGGGTCGTAGGGTAGCTCTATTTTTAACTTTTTGAGGAACCTCCATACTGTTTTCCAGAGTGGCTGCACCAGCTTGCATTCCCACTAACAGTGCACGAGGGTTCCCCTTTCTCCACATTCTTGCCAACATCTGTCATTTCTTGAATGGTTAATTTTAGCCACAGAACATGTTTTCCCATTTATCCTAGTCTTCCTTTATATTCCTTGGTAAAATGTTATTGTTTTTCTTTATTTAAATCTTGTTCACTTCTTGTTATATACTACATAAAGGAAGACATTTTTCAATGGTTATTTACATAACTAAAATAATTTTAATGGAAACAATTACTAGCTCCAGCTGAAAACACAGCAGTTTTTTAAAACTATAATGATCTGTCAAGTAATAACTCAAAAAAGTGTAATTATTAGGCTACCCATTTCCTTGTATACAAGGAAAATCAATAGATTGATTTCATGTCCTCTAACAAACCAAAAACACGATTTAGACACAAAAAATGAAACATAAACAGAGAGGAAAAACCAGAGCTCAGGAATAGTAGGTCCTGTTTTCCTTTCGTTGGGTAAGCTGCTCACCAGCTGGCAGTTGCAAAGCGGCCAGGTGGGGTACCCAGCCGTGGGCAGCTGGGTCATCAAAGAAAATAATTTCAGTTACTTCATGATCCTCCCAAACTCCTTGAGCATTTGAACTGTGAAGTCTTCCCATCAGGACAACTCTACAGTGACTCCCTGTGCCCTCTCTCTGCACCCCACCTCCATTAGGCCAGGCCTCGCCATTTCCCTCCTTAGAATCTTTCCAACCCCCAAAAGATGTGAATAAAGTTGGCTAATAATAATGTTTCTGGTGTAATTTTTTTCAAAAACAAGCTGGAGCATGATAAACTGATCTTACGGTTCTGAAGAGAAGATGTACAAGAATGGCCTTGATAATTCGGAGGAAAGAGAGCAATAAAAGAGAATTCATCCCACCTGCTTTTAAAACACACTACAAAACTAAAATAAGGTGAATAGCAAGACATTGGCGCAGAAACAGGGAAGTCAATCAAATGGACGGAATGAGTTTGCCCTTTCTCACCGTGCCCTTGACAAGTCCTACTTGGCCAGTTTCTGCACCAGGACGACGTGATGCACCATGGGGCTGCAGATGAGCTGCCCTGCACTGAAAACAAGTTTTCTAAAACTCTCGTTTTTTCCTTGAGCACTCAAAGTAAAGCACTCACTTAGAAGCTATTTCTTAATTTCAAAAACAGCAATTTTACAATTATCTTGTTGATTTTTATCTTAATTGTGCTGTGGTCTGAGAACACACTATATATGATTTAAATCTTTGAAATTTGCAGAGACTTGCTTTATAGCTTAGGGTATCATCATTTTGTGTAGAAGACCTGTGTATCCTCGAAAAGAATGGGTATTGTGTTGGTGTTGGGGGCAATCTTCTCTATATGTTTAGTAGGTCTTTTTATTTAATTGTATTGTTCAACTCTTCCATACATGTGTGTCTGATTGGGTTATCATTTACTGAGAGAGGTGTTTGCAGACATCTCACTATGATTTCAATTTGTTTCTTTGTTTAGTTATGTCATTCTTTGCTTTATATGTTTTGAGGCTATGCTATTATTATGTACATCTAAATTTAGGTTTTTATCTCTTCCTGGTTAATTAAAACTTTTATCATTATAGAGACTTAGAGAGAGGCCATAGAAATGTAGAGAGAGGCCACAGTGAAAAAGGTAGGAAGGGTAGAGAGTTGATCCGGAGCCAAACCGACCCTGGGTATCTGACCGTGGGAGGGGGGGATGGTGTAGGCACAGAGAGGGGAGAGGAGCAGACCACACGTGCCAGGCACCCAAAGCACAGGAGACCTGCACTAGGAAGACAAATCCCCATAACATTTGGCTTTGAAAACCAGAGGGGCTTAACTCTGTGAGTTATTACAATCAGTGGGGCTTAATACCTGGAACTTTAAAAATCAGTGGGCTCACCTGGGTGGCCCAGTCAATTAAGCATCTGACTCTTGGTTTCGGCTCAGGTTGTGATCTCAGGGTCATGAGATCGAGCCCTGTGTCTAGCTCCACACTCAGCACGGAGTCTGCTTGAGCTTCTCTCTCCCTTTCCCTCTGCCCCTACCACTAGTGTGCTCTCTCTCTCTAAAATAAATAATCTTTTTAAAAAATTAAAAAAAATAAAAAGCAGTAGGCTTGGCTCTGGGAGAGCCAGAGGGGGATAGAAAACTTTGTGCCTACTCTTAAAGAGATAGCACAACAGAGCCCCATGAAAATATAGCAAAGAAGCAGCAGTTTGAAAAATGCCTGGGGTATACAGGAGGAAGATTTGTTTACTAATTTCAGAGTCGGTGCTAGAAGGCTGTGGATTGTTGGGAGATACTTCCAAGAATAGAAGAGCTGGCAGGTGCCATTTCCCTCCCCTGACCCACAGCCTACATACACAGACACCTGTGGGAACAAATACAGTGTGAACACCCACCACCCAGCTCCCGGCCCCCAGTCTTCTGCAGTCACACCCCATCCATCTTGGCCTCAGCAGTTTTCCCATTAGCTGCAAATCCCTTCCCACAGCAGACTGGCACAGGCCTTGATAACACTGCACCCCTGGCGCCGAGTTATCCTGTGGACATGCCCTCAGCAAGAGTCCATCCAAAGCAAAGCCACAAGCTGGCAGTGTGCAAGCACCCCTGATAGGAGGCACAGAGTGCCCCCAACAAAATCAACCCAAGGAGGTCCACACCAAGACACATAGTAATTAAAATGGCAAGAAGTAGTGATAAAGAGAGAATCTAAAAAGCAGCAAGAGAAAAGAAAATAGTTACATAAAAGGGAAATCCCATAAGGCCATCAGCTGATTTTTCAGCAGAAACTTTGTAGGCCAGAGGGTGTGGTATGATACATTCAAATGCTGAAAGGAAAATGTGTAGCCAATGACACTCTATCCAGCAAGGTTCTCATTCAAAATAGAAGGAGAGCTAAAGAGTTTCCCAGACAAACAGAAGTTAAAGGAATTCATCACCACTAAGCCAGCCTTACAAGAAATGTTAAAGGGGACTCTTTGAGTGGAAAGGAAAGACCATAAGCAGGAGTAAGAAAAGGAGGAAACACAAAAGCAGTAAAATTAAGTATATCTTTAAAAGTCAGTGAAATAATTCACGAAGTAAAAGGATGTAGAGTATGACACCATATACCAAAAATGTGGAGAGGAAAGGAGTGAAAATTTAGTGCTTTTAGAATGGGTTCAAACTTAAGCGACCATCAACTTAATACAGATTGTTATACGCAGAAGGTGTTATATATAAACCTAATGGTAACCACAAATCAAAAACCAGTAATAGATATGCAAAAAATAAAAGGCAATCCAAGTATATCACTAAAGAAAGCCAGTACCCATGAGTGAAGAAAGTAAGAGAAGAACTACAAAAACAACCACAAAACAAGTAACAAAATGGCAATAAGTACATACTTACCACCAATTACTTTGAATGTAAATGGACTCAATGCTCCAATCAAAAGACATAGGATGATGGAATGGATGAAAAAGCAAGACCCATCTGTATGCTGCCTACAAGAGACTCAATTCAGACCTAGAGAGACACCTGAAGATGGAAAGTGAGAGGATGGAGAAGCATTTCTCATGCATATGGAAGTGAAAAGAAAGCAGGGTAGCAATACTTCTATGGGACAAACTAGACTTTAAAACAAAGACTGTGACAGGAGACAAAGAAGGTCACTACATAATCCTAAAGGGAACAATCCAACAAGAAGATATAGCAATTGTAAATATTTATGCACCCAACATGGGAGCGCCCAAATACAGAAAGCAGCTAATAAGAAGCATAAAGGAAGTAATAAATAGTAATACAATAACAGTAGGGGACTTTAACACCCCACTTACATCAATGGATAGATCATCCAAACAGAAAATCAACAAGGAAAGTGGAGCTCTGCATGACACATTGGACCAGACGGATCTAACAGATACATTCAGAGCATTCCATCCTAAAACAGCAGAATATATATTTTTTTCAAGCGTATGTGGAACATTCTCTAGGACAGATCACATGTTAGGCTACAAAACAAGTCTCAACATACTCAAAAAGATCCAAGTCATACCATGCATCTTTTCCAACCACAATGCTATGAAACTATAAATCAACCACAAAAAAAAAAAAAATCTGGAAAGATCACAAATACATGGAGGTTAAATAACATGCTACTAAACAATGAATGGATCAATTAAGAAATCAAAGAGGAAGTTAAAAAAATACATGGAAACAAATGAAAATGAAAACAGCCCAAAATCTTTGGGATGCAGCAAAAGCAGCTCTAGAGGGAAGTTTATAGCAATACAGGCCTACCTCAAGAAGTAAGAAAAATCTCAATTGAACAACCTAATCTTAGGCCTAAAGGAACTAGCAAAAGAACAAACAAAACCCAAAACCAGTAGAAAGAAGGAAATAATAAAGAGTAGAAATAAATACAGAAGATACAGAAAGATACAGAAACAAAACAAAACAAAACCAGTAGAACAGATCAATGAAACCAGGAGCTGATTCTTTGAAAAGATCAACAAATTAGTAAACATCTATCTAAATTCATCAAAATAAGATAGAGGAGTCAAGGGGCACCTGGGTGGCTCAGTCGTTAAGTGTCCGCCTTCGGCTCAGGTCATGATCCCGGGGTCCTGGGATCGAGCCCCACATCAGGCTCCCTGCTCAGCTGGAAGCCTGCTTCTCCGTCTCCCACTCCCCCTCTTTGTGTTCCCTCTCTCACTGTCTCTCTCTGTCAAATAAATAAAATCTTTTTTAAAAAAAAGAAAGATAGAGGAGTCAAAATCATAAATGCAAGAGGAGGAACCAAAACTATAGAAAGAAAGGATTATAAGGGAATAATATGAAAAATTATATGCCAAAATATGAGACCACCTAGAAGAAAAGGATAAGTTCCTAGAAACATATAACCTCCCAAAACTGAATCAGGAAGAAATAGAAAATTTGAACAGACTGATTACCAGCAATGAAACTGAGTCAGTAATCAAAACTCCCAACAAACAAAAGTCCAAGAGCAGGTGGCTTCAGAGGTGACTTCCACCAAACATTTAAAGAAGAGTTAATACCTATTTTCACCCTATTTCAAAAAAGAGAAGTGGAAGGAAACTTCTAAATTCATTCCATGAGGCCAGAATTACCCTGATACCAAAACCAGATAAAGACACCTACAAAAAAAGAGAACCGCAGGCCAATATTTCTGATGAACACAGATGTGAAAATCCTCAACAAAATATGAGCAAGCCAAATCCAACAATACATTAAAAAGATTATTCATCATGATCAAGTGGGATTTATTCCTGGGATACAGGAGTAGTTCAATGTAAGCAAATCAGTCAATTTGATATATCACCTCAATAAGAGAAAGGATAAAAAACATATGATCATTTCAATAGATGCAGAAAAAGCATTTGACGAAGTACCATATCCATTCATGATAAAAGCCCTCCACAAAGTACGTTTAAAGGGAACATATCTCAACCTAATAAAGGCCATATATGAAAAATCCACAGCCAACCTCATACTCAATGGTGAAAAACTGAGAGCTTTCTCCCGAAGATCAGGAACAAGACAAGGATGTCCACCCTCACCAATTTTATTCAGCAGAGTACGGGAAGTCCTCGCCACAGCAATCAGACAAGAAAGAAAGAAAAGCATCCAAATTAGTAAGGAAGAAGTAACACGATTTGCAGATGTAGTGGATTCCAGGGCAAAGTGCAGAGGATAACTTCAGTGTTTGGCTTACATCATGGAAATGAGATTTAGGAGGGAAAGAGGGCCGGTGATGTGGGGTAGAACAAGAAAGAGAAGGGTGATGCGGATGCAGGCAGAAAAGAACAATCTAATCTGAGTGAGAGGCAAAGTGAGAACACGCAGGGTCGATGGACTGGAGGTCTTGGTGATATCAAAGAATTACTGGAGTGGGGGTATCCAAAGGACATAGCTGGAAAGTTGGCATGAAAATAAAGACAGGCTTGGTGGCAAGAAAACAAATCTACATTTTAAAATAATCTTTATTTGCTCATCATATACATTTTAACGATATATATTACATTTATTTTTCAGTAATAATAATTTATTATATAGTGTAAATCACAAAATAGGATTCCTGAATTACAAGCATTTCTGTATAATGTGTGAGGTGAGCCAGGGTAATGGAACATCAATGGTATTAATCTCAAAAAAAACCCAACAGATCAACATTTCCATTACCAAGTGTGAATTTAGGTATTTAAGGAGATTAATTCCACCCCTGGATTCTCGTATCTTCAGAATTAAAGAAGTAGTATACATAATCAGAAAAGCAACTCTGATGTTCAATCAATGAGAGGTGTGTGTTTGTGTGTTGTATTAGAAACATCAACATGTAAAATAGAAACCTTGTGAACAATCACATTTTCTAGGGATAAATTTGCATGGCTGTGCCTTAATCCTGCAAATACCATCAAAAACTACACAGAGCCCAGGAGCAAGATGGCGGAGGAGTAGCAGACCTGGATTTCGTCTGGTCTCAGGAATTCAGCTGAATACGGATCAAACCATTCTGAACACCTACGAACTCAACAGGAGATCGAAGAAGAGAGTAGCAACAACTCTCTGAACAGAGAAGCGACCACTTACTGGAAGGTAGGACGTGCGGAGAAGTGAATCCGAGGCGATATTCGAAGGATAGACGGCGGGGGAGGGGGCCTCCGTCGGCCGCTTCTGGCAAGTGCTAGAGCCACGGAGCAAAAAACTGGAACTTTTGGAAGTCGGTTCCACTGAGGGGCGTCACTCCAGTGGCTAAGCGAGGGGTGGAACCCTCACGGGACAGTGTGGTCTCAGGACCCTCGGGGTCACAGAAAAACCGGGGGTGCCTGAGTGCGGCAGATCTCCCAGGTATCGGAGCGGGGAAGCCAGCTGCAGAGACGGAGCCGAGGCGCGGGCTCTCAGCTCGGGGTGGCCATAAACTGTGATCGGTGACAGTCGGGCCACTTCTCCTCCAGCAGGGACCCAACAAGCAGCAGATCCGGGGAGACTCCCCTTCCTCCCCCGGGAGGAGCGGCGCGGGAGCGCACCACAGGGATCTGCTGGGTTTGGAGACTCCACACGGGGTCGGGTGCCAGAGATAGAAATGCTCCAGTCTCAGGCCGGGTGAGCACGGAGTGCAGCCAGAGACCGGGGAGACGGGAGTGACTGCTTTTCTCTGGGGGCGCACTGAGGAGCAGGGCCCCGAGTTCTCAGCTCCTCCGGGTAGAGATTGGGAGGCCACCATTTTCGCCCTGGTCCTCCAAAGCTGTACCGAGAGCTTGCAGGGAACAAAAGCTCCTGAGAGCAAACCCGAGCAGCTTGCTTAGCCCAGACCGACAAGGGTGAGGCAATTCAGCCTCCGGCAAAGACATTTGGGAACCACGGCAACAGGCCCCGCCCCCAGAAGATCAGCACAAACAGCCAGCAAGCCAAGACCAAGTTTACCGATCGAGGTGAATGGGAGAACTCCAGCGCTAGGGGAATACTGCACATAGAATTCATGGCTTCTTTTTACCATGATTCATTAGTTCATCAAAGTTAATTTTTTAACTGTTTTTTTTTATTTTTCTTTTTCCCTTTTTCAACCAAAATCTTATCAATCCCTTTTTAAAAAAATTTTTTATTTTTCATTTTTAGAGTCATATTTTATCCCTTCATAGTAGTTACCCTTATTTTTGGCATATATATATAAGTTGTTCTCTCTTTAAAATTTTGAGATAGTTTCTTCTAACAGATCAAAATATACCCTAAATCACTAGTGTATGGCTTTGTTCTAGTCTCCTGCCTGATCACGTTCTCTCCCTTTTTTTTTCCTCTTTTTTTTTAAATCTTCTTCTTTCTTTTTTTAAACAACTTCTTATCTTATCAATTCCTTTTATAAAATCTTTTATAATTTTCATCTTTACAGTCATCTTCCAACCCTTCATTGTATCAACCCTTATTTTGTACATATATAAGTCTTTCTTCCTTTAAAATTTTAGGAGGCACTTTTTTCTAACAGACCAAAATACGCCCAAAATCTAGTGTGTGGCACTGATCTATGCACTAGCCTGATCATATATGATCATATTCTGTTTTTTTTTTTTTTGTATCGTTCTGTTTTTGTTTTTATCTTTTTCTTTTTCTTTCTTTCTTTTTTCTTTCTTTCTCTTTCTTTTCCCCTGGTTTCAGGTCTTTTCTGATTTGTATAGAGTATATTTCCTGGGGACGTTGTTAACCTATTAGCATTTTGTTCTTTCATTCATCTATTCTCCTCTGGACAAAATGACAAGATGAAAAAAATTACTTCAGCAGAAAGAACAAGAGGTAGTACCATCAGCCAGGGACCTACTAAATACAAACATTAGTTTGATGTCGGACCTAGAGTTCAGAATCATGACTTTAAAGATACTAGCTGGGTTTGAGAAAAGTGTGGAAGTTATTAGAGAAACGCTTTCTGGAGAAATGAAGAACTAAAATCTAACCAAGTCGAAATCAAAAAGGCTATTAATGAGGTGCAATCAAAAATGCGGGCACTAACTGCTAGGATAAATGAGGCAGAAGAGAGAATCAGCGATATAGAAGACCAAATGATGGAAAATAAAGAGGCTGAGAAAAAGAGAAACAACTACAGGATCACGAGGGCAGAATTCGAGAGATAAGTGATACGATAAGATGAAACAACATTAGAATAATTGGGATCCCAGAAGAAGAAGAAAGAGAGAGAAGGGCAGAAGGTATATTGGAGCAAATTATACCAGAGAACTTCCCTAATGTGAGGAAGGAAACAGGCATCAAAATCCAGGAGGCACAGAGAACCCCTCTCAAAATCAATAAAAATAGGTCAACACCCCGACAACTAATAGTAAAACTTATGAGTCTCAGAGACAAAGAGAAAATCCTGAAAGCAGCTCGGGAGAAGAGATATGTAACCTACAATGGTAGAAATATTAGATTGGCAACAGACCCATCCACAGAGACCTGGCAGGCCAGAAAGGACTGGCATGAGATCTTCAGAGCACTGAATGAGAAAAATATGCAGCTAAGAATACTATATCCAGCTAGGCTGTCATTGAAAATAGAATGAGAGATAAAAAGCTTCCAGGACAAACAAAAACTAAAGGAATTAGCAAACACGAAACCAGCCCTACAAGAAATATTGAGAGGGGTCCTCTAAGCAAAGAGAGAGACTAAAAGCAGCATAGATCAGAAAGGAACGCAGACAATATACAGTCACAGTCACCTTACAGGCAATGCAATGGCACTAAATTCATATCTTTCAATAGTTACCCTGAATGTAAATGGGCTCAATACCCCAATCAAAAGACACAGGCTATCAGATTGGATTAAAAAACAAGACCCATCAATATGCTGTCTGCAAGAGACTCATTTTAGACCCAAAGACACCCCCAGATTGAAAGTGAGGGGGTGGAAAACCATTTACCATGCTAACAGACACCAAAAGAGAGCTGGGGTGGCAATCCTTATATCAGATAAATTCGATTTTAAAACAAAGACTGTAATAAGAGATGAAGAAGGACACTATATCCTACTTAAAGGGTCTATCCAACAAGAAGATCTAACAATTGTAAATATCTATGCCCCTAATGTGGGAGCAGCCAATTATATAAGGCAATTAATAACAAAAGCAAAGAAACACATTGACAACAATACAATAATAGTGGGGGACTTTAACACTCCCCTGACTGAAATGGACAGATCATCTAAGCAAAAGATCAAGAAGGAAATAAAGACTTTAAATGACACACTGGACCAAATGGACTTCACAGACATATTCAGAACATTCCATCCCAAAGCAACGGAATACACATTCTTCTCTAGTGCCCATGGGACATTCTCCAGAATTGATCACATCCTAGGTCACAAATCAGGTCTCAATCGGTACCAAAAGATTGGGATTATTCCCTGAATATTTTCAGACCACAGTGCTTTGAAACTACAACTCAATCACAAGAGGAAAGTCAGAAAGAACTCAAATACATGGAGGCTAAAGAGCATCCTACTAAAGAATGAATGGGTCAACCAGGAAATTAAAGAAGAATTTTAAAAATTCATGGAAACCAATGAAAATGAAAACACAACTGTTCAAAATCTTTGGGATACAGCAAAGGCAGTCCTGAGAGGAAAGTATATAGCAATACAAGCCTTTCTCAAGAAACAAGAAAGGTCTCAAATACACAACCTAAACCTACACCTAAAGGAGCTGGAGAAAGAACAGCAAATAAAGCCTAAACCCAGCAGGAGAAGAGAAATAATAAAGATCAGAGCAGAAATCAATGAACTAGAAACAAAAGAACAGTAAAACAGATCAACGAAACTAGGAGCTGGTTCTTTGAAAGAATTAACAAGATTGATAAACCCCTGGCCAGACTTATCAAAAAGAAAAGAGAAATGACCCAAATCAACAAAATCATGAATGAAAGAGAGATCACAACCAACACCAAAGAAATACAAACAATTATAAGAACATATTATGAGCAACTCTATGCCAGCAAATTAGATAACCTGGAAGAAATGGGTGCATTCCTAGAGAGGTATCAACTACCAAAACTGAACCAGGAAGAAATAGAAAACCTGAACAGACCTATAACCACTAAGGAAATTGAAGCAGTCATCAAAAATCTCCCAACAAACAAAAGCCCAGGGCCAGATGGCTTCCCAGGGGAATTCTATCAGACATTTCAAGAAGAATTAAGACCTATTCTCCTGAAACTTTTCCAAAAAATGGAAATGGAAGGAAAACTTCCAAACTCATTTTATGAGGCCACCATTACCTTGATCCCAAAACCAGACAAAGACCCCATCAGAAAGGAGAATTACAGACCAATATCCTTGATGAACATGGATGCAAAAATTCTCACCAAAATACTAGCCAATAGGATCCAACAGTACATTAAAAGGATTATTCACCATGACCAAGTGGGATTTATCCCTGGGCTGCAAGGCTGGTTCAACATCCGCAAATCAATCAATGTGCTACAATACATTAACAAAAAAAGAACAAGAATCATATGATCCTCTCAATAGATGCAGAAAAAGCATTTGACAAAGTACAGCATCCTTTCTTGATCAAAACTCTTCAGAGTATAGGGATAGAGGGTATATACCTCAATATCATAAAAGCCATCTATGAAAAACCTACAGCGAATATCATTCTCAATGGGGAAAAGCTGAGTGCTTTTCCGCTAAGGTCAGGAACGCGGCAGGGATGTCCACTCTCACCACTGCTACTCGACATAGTATTAGAAGTCCTAGCCACAGCAATCAGACAACAAAAAGAAATCAAAGGCATCCAAATCGGCAAAGAGGAAGTCAAACTCTCACTCTTTGCAGATGGTATGATACTATATGTGGAAAACCAAAAGACTCCACCCCAAAACTGCTAGAACTCATACAGGAATTCAGTCAAGTAGCAGGCTATAAAATCAATGCACAGAAATCAGTGGCATTCCTATACACCAACAACAAGACAGAAGAGAGACAAGTCAAGGAGTTGATCCCATTTACAATTGCACCCAAAACCATAAGATACCTAGGAATAAATTTAACCAAAGAGGCAAAGGATCTGTACTCAGAAAACTATAAAATACTCATGAAAGAAATTGAAGAAGACACAAAGAAATGGAAAAACGTTCCATGCTCATGGATTGGAAGAACCAACATTGTGAAGATGTCAATGCTACCAAGAGCAATCTACACATTCAATGCAATCCCCATCAAAATACCACCCACTTTTTTCAAAGAAATGGAACAAATAATCCTAAAATTTGTATGAAACCAGAAGAGACCCCGAATAGCCAGAGGAATATTGAAAAAAGAAAAGCAAAGCTGGTGGCATCACAATTCCGGACTTCCAGCTCTATTACAAAGCTGTCATCATTGAGACAGTATGGTACTGGCACAAAAACAGACACATAGATCAATGGAACAGAATCGAGAGCCCAGAAATGGACCCTCAACTCTATGGTCAACTCACCTTTGACAAAGCAGGAAAGAATGTCCAATGGAAAAACGACAGTCTCTTCAACAAACGGTGTTGGGAAAATTGGACAGCTACATGCAGAAGAATGAAACTGGACCATTTCCTTACACCACACACAAAAATAGACTCCAGATGGTTGAAAGACCTAAACGTGAGACAGGAGTCCATCAAAATCCTAAAGGAGAACACAGGTAGCAACCTCTTCAACCTCAGCCGCAGCAACTTCTTCCTAGGAACATCGCCAAAGGCAAGGGAAGCCAGGGCAAGAATGAACTATTGGGTTTTCATCAAGATAAAAAGCTTTTGCACAGCAAAAGAAACAGTCCACAAAACCAAAAGACAACCGACAGAATGGGAGAAAGTATTTGCAAATGACATATCAGATAAAGGGCTAGTAGCCAAAATCTATAAAGAACTTATCAAACTCAACACCCAAAGAACAAATAATCCAATCAAGAAATGGGCAGAAGACATGAACAGACATTTTTCCAAAGAAGACATCCAAATGGCCAACAGACACATGAAAAAGTGCTCAGCATCGCTCGGCATCCGGGAAATCCAAATCAAAACCTCCATGAGATACCACCTCACACCAGTCAGAATGGCTAAAATTAACAAGTCAGGAAACAACAGATGTTGGCGGGGATGCGGAGAAAGGAGAACCCTCCTACACTGTTGGTGGAAAGCAAGTTGGTGCAACCACTCTGGAAAACAGTATGAAGGTTCCTCAAACAGTTGAAAATAGAGCTACCATACGATCCCGCAACTGCACTACTGGGTATTTACCACAAAGATACAAATATAGGGATCCGAAGGGGTACGTGCACCCCAATGTTTATAGCAGCAATGTCAACAATACCCAAACTGTGGAAAGAGCCAAGATGTCCATCAACAGATGAATGGATAAAGAAGAGGTGGTATATATACAGAATGGAATATTACGCAGCCGTCAAAAGGAATGAGATCTTGCCATTTGCAACGACGTGGATGGAACTGGAGGGTGTTATGCTGAGTGAAATAAGTCAATCGGAGAAAGACATGTATCATATGACCTCACTGATATGAGGAATTCTTAATCTCAGGAAACAAACTGAGTGTTGCTGGAGTGGTGGGGGGTGGGAGGGATGGGGTGGCTGGGTGATAGGCATTGGGGAGGGTATGTGCTATGGTGAGTGCTATGAATTGGGCAAGACTGATGAATCACAGATCTGTACTTCTGAAATAAATAATGCAACATACGTTAAGAAAAAAGAAAAAGAAGAAGATAGCATGAGGGGAAGAATGAAAGGGAGTAAGTCGGAGGGGGAGACGAACCATGAGAGGCGATGGACTCTGAAAAACAAACTGAGGGTTCTAGAGGGGAGGGGGTGGGGGGATGGGTTAGCCTGGTGATGGGTATTAAAGAGGGCACGTTCTGCGTGGAGCACTGGGTGTTATGCATAAACAATGAATCATGGAACACTACATCAAAAACTAATGATGTAATGTATGGTGATTAACATAACAATAAAAAAATTAAAAAAGAACTACACAGTCAGTAGCAGAAACAGATAAATTAGTTGCCTGTCTTCACCACTGAAACAATGTTTTCACATGTTCAGAAGAGAATTTCCCAATTTTTTCAAGGTATGGATTTTTATTATTGATTTTTCTATCGATTTTAAAAGACTTTTGTCTATAAAACTTACTTTATTACTAGTTAGTATTCATATTTTTTATCAATCAAAGAACTTTCCATTTGTTAGAATTTATAAGCATGAAATGACTAATTTTGTCCCTGAATCGGTATCATTTCAGTCTCAATGAAATTTTACCATTGAGGGAAGCTTCTGCAGCCTTGTTTTGACAAATGTATGATTTCAACAAAGCTCTCTGAAAAACTGAAAACAGCTCATGAGCCCTCTTACCTGATTCTGTGAGTGCACCCTATTTGCGGAATCAATCTATTAAGGAACAAAATGTCTATTAGTACATTCTCCTTTTACAATTCTATTTTAAGTTTTTCCTCCTTCCTGTTTCCTTCTTATGGTCATTCATTTATCTATTTCTCTTCTTTCTTCTCTTTTTCTAACCCAACTTTTGCTCCCCCACCCCTTTCTGGTTTCCTCGTTGTCCCCTAGAGAATTGTGTCTCCTCTTATTCTATTTCTTCAATGCTTGGATTCAATCTCCTTCCATTATGCCTTGTTTCCCATAGACGATCTGTTCCTGCATGGCCATCGGTTCTTTTTCAGAGAATTGGGTATGGAATAAGTAAAACATAAATTATCTGGCTATGTAGTGACCCACAAACATAAGATATGTGAACATCTCACAAGTGCAACATGTAATTATCCATTCTTGATGTCAATAAGGCGTAAGTCTCTTTGGTATAAGCTTCCTGCATTCAAGATGTAGCATCAGTAAATTCTTGAATTTTCTATGTTTGTTTAGCATCTCTGTGAACTAAAGATAACTAAGTAGAAATCTCACTTTAATACTTTCATTTTTCATTGCATTGGGACAAATTTTTAAAAGATTTATTTATTTTAGAGAGAGCGTGCATACAAGAGGGGGGAGGGGCAGAAGGCGAGGGAGAGAGACTCTTTCTCCGGCTCCACACTGAGCACAGAGCCCCACGTGGGGCTCAATCTCACAATCCTGAGATCATGCCCTGAGCTGAAATCAACAGTCAGACGCTCAACCTACTGAGCCACCCAGGCGCCCCTGGGACAAATTTTTAATCTTATTCTTCAGCTGGAGTTACATAGCCTTTGAGGCTTCGAGGTCAGCAGGAAACTGAAACTGGAATGTGAGCTGGACTATGACTCTTCTCCCAACTTTTGCCGGATTCGCCAAGTGACACTGTAGGTCACAGGACGCTCCTGTTGATTTCATCAGGTGGAGAGGGTCCGTGTTTATTCCTCACTTACCATGTGCTACTCACTCTTTGAGAAGTGCCTGACACGTGACCCAGCCCTGTGAGGCAGGTGTCATTATTAGATCCACTTTACAGATGAAAACCGGACACACAGGAGGCTCACTAATTTGCCCAAGGTCACACGGTAGATGACAGAGCCAAGATTTTAACTGGAGAAGTCAGATTCCAAGTCTGAGGTGCTGACCACTGTACTTTATTGCTTCCTTGACACAACAACTGCAAAATGCACATGCTGACCTCCTGACTTACCTTCATCTCTGCTCCAGTTCATCCACCCACTTACACAGAAGCACCTTGGACCATCTCTCGGAACTGCTCCAGCTCCAAGACCTTGACCTCTGTGCTTTCTCCATCCTTCCGTGCTTCCTGGCTTTCCTAACCAGTGAACATGCTCGGCATCTCCACTGAGCCCCCCTGACTCTACTCTCCCAGCACTGCTCATGCCTCTTCTCTGCCTCCCTCATTTCTCTGTCACCCTGGGAGGACTTGCCAAGGCTCTAATCCACCTTGCATTTTTCTTCCTTTTGACTTCACCCACTCTTGCTGTCTGGAATATTCTTTCTACCACTCCTCCCCTCCATTTCTGCTTTACGAAGAACTTTACCCAAACTCTGAGCCACTCTCTGAACGCCACCTCCCCTCCCCACCCAAAGACTACCTTTTCCAGAATGCTCTTCCTGGTCATTTCAAAAGGTCAGACATAATCTCTCTCTCCTCAGTGTTTGTAACACAAATATAGTCTACCTTATAATCCAGTTATATGTGAATTCCCTTAGCATCCCCTCTAGCTTATACCGTAATTTAGAAGATCTAGCCCAATGCCTTGTGCTAGACTGGAGAACAGAACAAAGAACTGGAGTATAGAACAAAGAACTTCACAACTGAAAAAAATGTTCTACTTTGATCCTTAATTTTACTGGTAAGGACACTGATGCCCAGTTTAAGGGGCAAGTCATACTGACAGTGGGAGACAGAAATTCACAGTTCCTTCCTTCCTTATTGCCTACCATGAATAAAATCGCGTGTGCTCTGGGCTCTGTGCTAAGCCACAGGCAAGAGTATTTACTTTTAAGAAATTCAGAGTCTACTGACCAGAAAAGAAAACAGATTATTATGACACCATGTGATGGGATAGCTGTCTGTGGAATAAATAAACATATAAATAAACACATGAGTCAAAGAATACACTATCTTTGTAGTAATATTACGTGATCTTTCTAACAGTAAGTGTGAGGAAACATAACTTTTAATTCATTTAGTAAAATTACATCCCAAGTGGTAGGAAGAAATGTCAATCTAATTTGAGCCAGACAGGCTGATCTCCATCAGCCTGAAAAAAAAAAAAGAGAGAGAGAATTTATTGCAAATGGAGAGGTGAGGTTTTCCATCATACTCTGTCTCTAGTTTTGCTCCCTTTGGTTCTTGTTGCTGCTTTGCATGTGTTCAGGATTTAGCTCTGAACACTCACTACCTGGGATAATTTCTGTCGTGTTTATTAACTGGCTGTGTGTTCACCTCAAGCAGACTGAAGATTCCATGGACTTGGACTGGATGCACCCACTATTCATTTTATTTACTTATTTTTAAACTTGAATGTTCTTCTTGTAATGTTAGCTCTTCTCACTCCCCCGAAAGTCAGGTTTTCTAGCAGGTATGGTGCCTACTTAATTTAGATGCCAGAAAGGGTGTGATGAGGTTTACAACAAGGGTGTCTCCCAGACCTCCAGGATGCCTTACCTGGGAAGCTCAGGTCTGCTCTACCCACAGTGCATCAGGAAGGACCTCCAGTTGGGTGGTGTTAAAGGTAGTTTTATTTGAAAATGGTTCCAAAACCTGTAAAAGAGATAAAGCAGAGAAATATGTTTTGGAAACTTCCATGACCATTGTTTCGCCGGGATCTGTTCGGTACCTGGTACTCAGCCCGCCCTAAGAGACGGCGCTTCCATACTGTTTCAGCTCTTTGTGTAGACTAGCATTTTCAGTGTGTTGAATGCAGTCCCTTCCAACGGGACAACTGTGCCTTATTTTTATTCTACCATGACGGGCCTTGCTTTAAGGAATTCTCCTATGTGAAAATAGAGATTTGTATTCTGTACACAAAAGCATTCCACCCTGGTACCAGTAAGGGTACAGGTGAATGAGCCCTCTCCTATGTGTACCTGGGGAGGACACTGGCTTGCTGGAACAACCAGGCAGAGCACACCGGATGCCGCCATTCCAGCCCTCAGAACGCGTCCGGAGGAAATCACTATGAGAGTGTGCAAGACGCACCTACGTGTTCATTTGCCAAATCACTGTTTCAAATAGTGAAAAGTTAGAAATGGCTTATAGGTAGATCACAGATGGTTCAGTAAACAGGCAGGTACAAGAGTCTGTATGATATGATTCTATTTTTACAAAAAGTGCACGTGGACGCACTTGCAAACGAAAAGGAAAGATTAACCAGACATCAAGATCTAAACGGCTCTCTTGGGGTGGTGGGTTTATTTGTGGTTTTAACTCTTTTCTTGGAATTTTTTTTGAATTTAACTTTCAAAAAAATTTTTTAAATACCTTTTCTCAAATTTTCTATAGTAGAGATATATTATTTTTATAACCAGAAAAATAGTAAATAAACTCATAAATCCCATTTGAAAAGAGACAAAGATAAACTAGGCTGTGACTGTTTCCCAAGATTCCTTAGGGGATACTCTTACACTTACGACCTGCATTATCAAAACAATAGAACAAAACAGTCTTTAGCGTCAATATTCTAGAAGCTTCCAAGAGGAAACTATTTTCTTAGGAAAAATAACCTCTCAAATCGCAAAACCTGCTTCCTTCCTTTTTTTTTTTTTTCAGAAGAAGTCAGGTATATGTTCTGTTGAAAATGAACAAAAGTTAGAATGCTTTACAACCATTACAAAGTTTGAGGTTTGAGGCGCCTGACTGGCTCAGCTGATGGAGCCTGTGACTTTTGATCTTGCAGTCGTGAGTTCAAACCCCATGTTGGGTATAGAGTTTACTTAAATATAAAACCTTAAAAAAAATTTTCTAAGGCTAATCTGTGTGTCTCAACACAAGGGATACCAAAGATACACTGATGAGTAAAAAAAATGTAAGTTACAGAGCATATGTACTAGGAGAACATTAAAACAGCAATAACAAACTTTTCCCTCCAACTATATGGGACATTTTATTGAGAACAACTCTATTTAGATGAATGTTGACACACTCAGAAACTGGCCTGGGACACTATCCACTGAGCTTATCAAGAGTTATTAAGAGTTTGCCCTGGAGAGTGGGTGGAGGAAAGGCAGGAAACGGGTTTTGTGGGAAGGGTGGGGTAGATTATTTACTTTTTATTTTACAGGCTTCAACATTCTTTACATTTTCTAAATGTAAGTTTTTTGAAAACATTCAAAAGGAAATAAGTAGAAAGAAAGAAAGAAAGAAAGAAAGAAAGAAAGAAAGAAAGAAAGAAAGAAAGAAAGAAAGAAAGAAA